>NC_077231.1:185074602-185374602 GCF_027887165.1 Monodelphis domestica | reverse complement strand
ATTCGGGAGAGAACTAGTTTTGAATGCCAGCTATAATGGCTAAGATGGAAAGAAGGGAAATGAGTTCTCTCTGTTCTACAGACTTGGGAGTAGCAAAATCGCATCAGCTGAGTAATATAAGGATATAACTCATAGCATATTGGTTTACCTTTCTGTTGTTTGTTTTACAATTATCTTATTCCTTTGCTATTCCCTTCCTTTTCTAGAACCCCATGTTCTTTATTGTACCTCTTTCTTTGTTGGAATAGTTTATTCGTCACTGAGACCCAAAGTAAATACTAACCAGTGAGCTTCTCTGTCCTTCTGCAGGTAAACATCCTTGCCATTTAGGGCCATGGTTATAATCACGGCATTGACTCAACAGCTGGAACTAGAGGCAATTAGTTGCTTTTCTCCTTGGAAGTATTTTCTAAGTGTGGGAATACAACTTGCCTTTAAGAGCTTTAACAATAATATACCAAAGAATAATACCTTTATATGCAGATAGTATCACACTTAAATAGAAATGCAACCACTAAGCTACATGTAAGAATCCTTGCTGGCTACATATTAACTTAGCTTTCAAATGCAACATTACCTATCTTTTATTATATTTTTATCTATGTTTTGTTATTTCTAGTACCAATTACATTTTAATCTAGTTCAGGCTACACTGGGGAGTGTCATGGACAACATGAGGTCCATGGGTCTCATGTCTGATACCTCTACCTTGTAGTATACAGAGTATGTTCATATACATAATCTTCAATTCCATTTAAAAATTACATGCATCTAAAATGGATTTAAAGCTATATCTCTCATAATCACTACAAGAAACTTTACCTACTTAGATTAAGAGCTAGAAGAGACCTTAGAAGCTAAGTCCAACACCCTCATTTTGCAGATAAGGAAACTGAGGACCACGCAGGTGTAGTGACTTGACCAAGGTCACCTGGGAAACAAGAAATATAGAAATGATATTTAAATCCAAGGTATTTGGATTCCAGAGTCAGTGTTCTTTTCATGATACCATTTTTCCCCCAATTCAATGAGGTTTTCTTATTGGCTCAGATGAAACCTTAAAAAAAATGTCTACATGAGTGAAGAATAGTCAAGCCATCTCCTCTGTCCCGCCTTCAGAAATTTTAAAGACTCTTTAATAAGGGTAATCAGGCTGGACTTGAGCCTACCAGGATCCCCGGGATAGATTAGAACCCCCCAGAAAAGCTGTTTGCTGTCCTGGCTGCCCAGAGGACTCACCACATCCAGAAACTTCCATGATTCCAAACTGGGTACCAAACAGAGCTTCTTAGTGACTATGGCAGCTTGGAGCACCCCTTAAATTGTATAAGTCTGAGGCTCAGAATGGAGGCCTCTGTACATTTTCCAACCTTTCTCTAATATACACACAAAAAGCCCAAGGCACTGGTTGTGGTTGCCTTTGAGCTATGAAAGGAATTTAACCTTAATTTTAGGCATTGTTGGCCCATAGTGAATCCCCTCCAAACTGTTTAACTAATCAATTAAATTCAATTTATAAATTCAATAAAATCAATTTTAATCAAACATTTTTGCCTCTTCTTAGTCAACTTGAATAATAAATGTCAGTTCTCTGGTTTCTTTCTTCTGCATTTTCTCATCAAGGAGTTTGAAGCCAATAAAATAGTTTGGGTTTTTGTTGTTGTTCAGTCATTAATCATGAGAGACTCTTTGTGGGCTCTTTTGCAGTTTTCTTGGCAAAGATAATAGAGTGGTTTGCCATTTCCTTCTTCAGCTCATTTTACAGATGAGGAAACAGAGTCAAACAGAGTTAAGTGACTTGCCCAGAGTCACACAGTAATTATCTGTATTTGGATTTGTTTTTTCCTGACTGTAAGGCCCTTTGGGCTACTCAAATACATAACTGATAAGTACTTGTACTCTGCTATGCAATGAAGACCTTCTACTTTAAGTTTATGGGAGATATCAGTGAAAAGTAAAGCATATAATAATGTGACATGGATTTATGATGGTGAATAAGAATTAATCTCTACAATAAATAATCCAATTTTTTCAGAATGTATTTATTAAGTGCCTGCTATGTGCAAATACCAATCTATTTTCTTTAAAATACTAGGAGGAAAAAAGGAATAATATATTTATCTCAGTTGTAAAGAGAAGGAAAATTTTTATCCTAAAAATGGGAGAAATTTTCGGAGACAAAATAGTGGAGTTTCTTTCTATGGCAATAAAAGTATTTTGCTCATCAAAAAATCAGTTATTTCAAAAATTAAAAAATTTAATTAAAATTATTTCCAATAAAAATCAAAGTCTAATGCCTATAATTTATAAGAAACCCATACATATATTTAATAATATTATGCTTTCTCCAATAGGGAAATGATTAAATGAGATGGGCAGATAATTTTTGAAGGAAAAAATACAAATGGTTAACAATAGGAAAAGATGAACAATTTCCTACAAAAAGGAGAAATTTAAATCAATTCAAAAATTTTATGTTCATTAAATTAATTTTTAAAATAACTCTCCCAAATTATAATTCAATGTTGGTAGGGTTAAGGGAGATTATTATTACTCTATTATATTGATAAAGATGCCAAAGACTGAGCAGGTTCTAAGTTGGTAGGAGGAAGTGAGACAAAGATCATTAGTAATTTCAATCTTCTCCAACAAGCTGGGATCAAATAAAAAATTTGCACAAAGGAGTATGGTAAACAGAAGTTGAAAGTAACTCCCTCACCATAATCTCACTAACTTCCTTTTCTATTTGAGGAAGCAAAGCCTGGGAAATATTTACTACCACTAAGAAAGTATGATAAAAAAACAATCAATAAAAGGAATTCTCTACCATAAATAAAATGAGAATTGGACTGAGAGAGTTAGACAAAATAGTGGAAAGGGGCATGGTTTACATACATATAATCTCAGGCAAGACCCCTACTATCCTAGTTGTAGTCTGACTGAAAGTGGCTCATAAGCCAGAGGCCTGTAGGTGGCATAGCACTTTGTTTCCAAGTATTAGTCTTCCACTATAATTAGGACTTTCTAGAGTCAGGGAGGTTTGAGTCCCAATATATTCTCAAACACTTAACAGAGACCATGGACAGATCACTTCTCTGTCTCAGTTAACTCATCTATAAAATGGGGATAGCAGCATCATTGCTTATTCTCTTTTCCTTCCCATTAATCAGAAAGAATTGTAATCCCTTTTAAGGAACCTCATCCTTATCCTTCTAGGATGCTGAACAGAATAGCATCTGCTCTCAAGTTGATTCCTTGGCTAAAGACTAGACCCAAAGTACAATTAAAAAAAAAAAGTAAAAAGAATTCACTAAAAAAAGTTATTGTCCTACTCTACTAAGAAATTTATTAACAGCAGCTTCGCCAGTAGATAATAATAGCTAACATTTATATGGTGCTTTAAGGTTACAAAGAGCTTTTAAAGTTATTATTTTACACTCACAGCAACTCTGAGAACCGGGTGATATTTTTATCTTCATTTTACAGTTGAAGAAACTAAAGCAGACAGCAGTTAAGTATCATCATATACCCTTCAAAGTTATCTCTCAGATAGTTTTAAGTAGGAAAAATAAATTATGTGGTTGAAGAGAAGTCTCTAAAGAATAAATAGCAGAAGATGCTAACATGTAAATCTTAGGTCACCTCAAATCTAGCAATTTTTAGGATTTAATTAATTTTTTCAATTAACAAGGTAACAAAGACACTTAGTATAAAAGAGACCAGGTATGAACTCAGGTCTTCCTGACTCCTGGTCCATCCAGTATTCTATCCATTATGCCACCTAACGCCTTTAGATAACAGAAAGAATATTTAGCACAGATGATTAACAAATGCTTACTGTTATTGATATGCATTATTGGTGGGATAATAACCTGATGAAAACATTAGAGTACAATCTGGCAAATTTAAGTGTTACAAAATCAACCATGCCCTTTCACCCACCCATTCCCTTCCTAGAATTTCATATTAAAAAATATTATGAGAAGGTGAAAAAGATGTGTCTGCACAAAAATTTATGTATCTGGCCCCCAATGCACTTCTGGAAGGGGTACCTCTTTCATTGGTGGTCAGTGAAAGGAGTACTGTATCTGAGCAGTGTTGCTCACATACAGTACTACTTCCGGTGACATAATCCTTTGTGCGGAGCCTTAGAACAAGGCGCTGCGATTGTGTGGCTGCACAATGGTGAGCAGCGATCTGGGGGAGAGGATTCCACACTGTGTATACTGTTGCCCGTTAGGGTTAGGGTTAGGTTTTTATAGTCTGGCCCTCCAGCGGTCTGAGGGACAGTGAACTGTGTAAAAAGTTTGGGGACCCCTGGTTTAGAGCTTTACTTTTAACTTGGTACTTTATAATTGTTTGCAATAATGTTGCATATATACATATATATTAGCATATATATAGGCACATTTTTTCCTAAAATTCTTACTTTCTATCTGAAAAATGATGCTAAATATCTATTCCAAGGCAGAAGAAGAGTAATAGCAAGGCAATTGGGGTTAGGTGACTTGTCCAGAATTGCACAGCTCAGAAGTGTCTGAGACCAGATTTGAACCCAGTACTTCCCATCTCCAGGTCTGGCACTTTATCCACTGAGTCACCTAGCTGCCCCTGCATTTGTATTATAAACAAAAAAGAAGAAAATTTTAATGTCTTCATTTTAATAGCTATATTCTCTCCTAGCTCCACAAATTCACCTTAACCTTTGGTATTAACAACTATTAAGTTTTTAGAGCAGTGTGATGGCATTCGATTCAGTCTTTATATCATTGGAATGGATATTTTTTATCTCTAAGTATCTGATTAGTAATTTTTAGCATTTTTTACTACTCTATTTCCATTGTTCCAACCTCTTAAAAACTGGCCTCTTACTGTTCTTCATATGACATTTCCTCATGCTGACTGCCACACTTGGAATGCATTCCATTTCTACCTCTCCCTCTCAGAATCCCAGTTTCCTTCAAAGTCTAGCTCAATAATAATGTCTTATATGAGGCCTTTCCTAAGTCCTATTTCTAGTGCCTTAGTTCTCAAAATACCTTTTATTAATTTATTAATATTTCTATATATTCTAGCATAGGAACAGTTATCTCCCTTGATTGAATGTAAATGTAAGGGAAGGAATTGTTTCCTTTTTTCTTTTCATCCTTTGGGTCTACCACACTGAGCATTTAATAAATGTCTCCAGATTGTTTCAAAGATCATATGTAAAATGTCACTTTCACGTGCATCAAACTTGTTGGGGTGGTGTTTTCTTGGCTTTGGGAGGAGTCCACATTCTCTGTGCATTACAGATAGAATAGGACTCAGGAAAGGACTTCTAGAGTCACTACTGATGTGCTTCTTCAAATCAATTAACCAAATCCCTAAGAATTTATTAAGCATCTCACATGTGCCCAGCATTGGGCTAGGCATTAGCCATACAAATATGAAAATGAGACTGTCCTTGATCTGAACTTGCCTTCCACTAGGAGTACATGTTCACTGATAATCAAATTAATAATATAGAGGGGAAATATTGATGTAAGAAGAAAGAGCATCCTTGCAGCTATGGAAATCAGGAAAGCTACTCTTCAATTTCTGAAAGCCTTGAAATGGAGTTCCTAAACTAATGCATTAGAAATTTAACTGCTAATGTTCTTCCTTCTAGTTCCCCTTTACCTTCCTCTCAGAATCCCAGAAAAAAACATGATTGACTTCACTAGATTACTAGATTCTAGATTGACTTTACATCTTGGTCAACTAGTTGGGGATTGATTTTACTCATGATTTATTTTTATTTATAGATAATACATGTAGGAATTGGTCCATAATCTTAATGGAAATGAAAACACCAAAGCTCTAAGCCTCATTTTTCCCATTTGTCTAACTAAGATAATATTAAGCAGCTGAAAGGATGATTAATTTATTAACTCACTTACTGATCATGAATGCTTGGGCAATCCAAAATGCTATGCAAATACAAGATGGTAACCTTTTCAATTAGGTACATAAGATCTCAGGAAATCAAGAATATTAAACTGTGATGGTAATGGCTGAGTTGAGTGGAAATTTTTGTGGTGATTAAAAATCAAACCAAAAAATAAAAACATCTTTTAACTTAAAAATACCTCAAAAAATCATCCTGAGTTGTTTTGCTATATTTCACTCTTTGTAATCCTGAACTTGAAAGGAATCATCCAGCCAGATTTTCTCCCTTTTGAACTCTGTAGGAGCTCCCACTGCATGAGCCCATCCATAATATGATAGTCATTTAGCAGAAGAATAAAATAAGCAAGAATTACTAAAAATATTCCACCTATTGACAGTGTCCCATGGGATTATTATCCTTCTATGCTATTGTTTTCATAAAGTACTTAGAAAACTAAGATTAAGGTTTGGAAAAGTATATTTTTCTTCCCATTAGAAGATCTTTACAAAAGGCAGGTAGATGACTTCATGAATAGAGAGTCAGGCCTGGAAAACAAAGGTCTTGAGTTCAAATATGGATTCAGATACTTCCTAACAATGTGATTAGCTGGGCAAGTCATTAAACCCAATTGCCTAGTCCTTATTGCCTTTCTTCCTTAGAACAAATACATAGTATTGATTCTAAGACACAAAAGGTTTTAAAAAAAAAGAAAAAATATTTATGATGAGCTATACAATCTCTATTATTTAACAATGTCCACCAAAGGCAATGTAACATTACAGAATAGCCACCTTCAAATATCTAGAAATAAAAATCTTTTTCACCTTGTCCTCTCACTCCCCAAATGCCTAAAGTTACTCAAAAGTCATTTTAAAATAGCCTGATAAAAATATGCATTTACATGTTCAAATAACTATAGATTATATAGTCCATGCACAAAAATCAATCCATTTATAATGAAGCATATCTTTCCATCATTACTCTATGAAAGCTTAACTGAAATGTCAACACATGAAAGAAGCCTGGTGGTAATCTCTAACTATCTGCATTTGTTTCTACTTGGACAAAGATGGGTTGATATCCTAATATGAAATTTAAGCTAACCATTGTAATGGTTTTGAACAGTACTGTGTTTCTCCAGATTTTGTCAGGGTTAACCTATCCAAAAACAATGTAACTGTCCACTATGGCACCCAATATCTAATCAAAGCATACAACTTTTTTTTAATTTATAAGAGATAGGCAAATTAAATAATCACTTCTCTTCATAGCCCTCATATATTACACTGGTTGCATCATTCATATTAATTCAATATATTTCATTTACCTCTATTTATGTCTTAAGTTCTTACTAAACTGTGAACTTCATGGGGACAGGGACCATTTCAGCCCTATCTCCAGACCCACCATTGAGAAGAGAGACCCCCAAGAAAAGAGATTATCCTTGTCACCATTAATACCAAATATTGATCAACTGCCACCAATAGACAAAGTAAGCCCAAGAGCACCAGGAAGAGCAGTACTCTTCTCCCCAACCAGACCATTTGCTCTTTCCCCCCTCACAACCATTAGCCAAAGTAGCAACTCCTTTGTAAAAGAAACCAATCATTCCAACTAACTACTGCCACCCAAAGGACTGGCAAGCCAGCATAGCTGGATAAGGATAAGGATAAGGGCATCCTGAGGGAGGGGCAGTAGGCATCAAGAGAGTCAAGCCACTGCTACCACCTTCCCAAACACGAATGGAAATAGTCTAATACCCTGTGCTCCAGAGCCCTAAAATTAGCAGTAAACTGATCCTCCCCAGACCATCAATCCTAATTCCAGTCCTGCACCTTTTTTCCATAATACAGGGGAGCAACCACTGTGGAGGTTTGGCCTCAAAAATAGCTCCAGTTACCAAAGAAAAATGTTCTAACCACCATCTGACACAATTGATTGGTTCAGCATCAGAAATAGATGAAGTTTTATCAATTGAAATAAGAAAAATGAAGAAACATCACCATATACTTTGCTACTGCACTGTAATGATCATGGGACCTTTCCCTCTGATTTATAGTTGAAACCTATAAACAGAGTTCTTAAAGAGCAGATACTGTCTCCACTTGTCTATTTCTGTCTCCAGCTCTTAGTACTTCCTCACACCTCACTTTATCTCCTTTCATGTGAAAATTTAGAGATGTCTCCATCCCAAATGTTCCTATGGACTATTTGTGCCCAGTTTGTGGTAGAGTCTTCTGAACTCATATTAGTCTGATCAGCCACAGATAAACACACCATACATTTGCCTGACATCATGATGTCATTTTGGTACTCTTGGAATATGAAGGACAACAATACTTTACACACAATAAGCCTTAATATTTTCCATTATTCATACAACTTCGAAAATACAACTTTGTATTTTCAGCATTTCGATCAATCAGTTCATGAACATTTATTAGACACCTTTTATGAATCGGGCACAGTGATGTACAACCCAAATGCTAAAATAAAAAAATGCTTGATGAATGAATGAATATTGTAGTTAGTGGTATATCTGTCTTTTAGCCCCTATTCGACAAGAAATACTGGTTTCCTTGATGTTCCAAGTAAAATACACATTCTGTCTTTAACTCCTATGTATTTTGACTAGTAGTACCCCATGTCTGAAACTCTTTCCTTCCTCCTCACTACTTCTTAGCTTCCCTGAATTTCTAAAGGTTTCAATCCCACCATCAGCAAGGTCTTTCTAAATCATTGGTAATTTTAGTGTCTTCTTTTTTAAACAATTTCCAATTTACCCTACTTAGACATAATTGTCCGTACATTGTCTGTCTGCCCTGTCCCCTCCATTAAACTGTGAGTTCCTTGAGAGCAGGGACTGTTTTGCCTAAATCCCCTCAAATACTGACTACATTTCCAATCAAAATAAACCACAGGAAGGAGCCTTTTTCATGTACAAAATCGTTCTTCTCATCCCAGAGCTACATAATCTTGTTTATTTTAACCATCATCACTCTCATGTCATTTCGAGAGATCTTCTCTTGATTCAGATCCAGCTTATTTATGCACACCTTAAAAGTTGAAGCATCCCAGTCTGTGTAAATGATTTATATGAAGTTTTCATTTTCCTCTGCCTTTGGATCAGACAAGTGATTTCATTAATGCAGGAGTGTCACAGGAAAAAACTGCCCTTCGCCAATCAAAATCAGCCTATACCCTACAATTTACAATTTCAGAAACTTTCCTGGGACATTGAGAGGACAAGTAACTCATCTATAGCCAGCCATCATACAGCAGAAAGCAAAATTTGCACACAGATCTTCTTGACTCTGAAGATGACTCCATCTTCTACATCGTGTGGCCTTGCAAGGGTTTTAAACATGGGCAGAACCTCTATTCTCACAGATTTGGAATGAGTGGCTCCAGGACAGAAGGAGTTTTCTAAGTTAGTACATTGCAGATAGAGGGCTAAAGGATAAGACTGAGGACTTGAGATAAAGGATTCATTTGCATATTTGAAGTCTGGATGGAAAGTAGAAATCAGTAAAAAAAATAGTCAATACAGGATGTTGAAATAGAATGACAAGTATAACAACAAGGTCACTCCATTGAGGAATGAATGAGATTTGGAGACTAATGATAAGTTTAAAGAGTTCAAAGGGCTACATAGATAAAGGCTATAACTTTGAGTTCAAGGATTGTCTTATTTTTGTCTTTATATCTCCAGTGCCTTGCAGAGTGCCTTGTGTATAGAAGGTACTTAACAAATGCCTGCTGAACTGAATTGGCAAAAGAATCATAGATCTGAGCAGAAAAAGACTTCAAAAGTCATCTAGTCCAAACCTCCCATTTTATAGATAATGAAACAGGTCCAGGGAGAATATGAGAAATGAATTGAAATTAACTGAAAAAGACATCTTCCTCTGACAAAAGATGCTTAATTGAAAATAAGAGTAGAGTCGATGATGGCTCTCAAGCCAGATAACCCTGGATATTTTCTATTAAGTAGGAAGGAACAATAATAACTAGAATTTATATAGTACTCTAAGGTTTGCAAGTGCTTTACTAAAATTATCTCATTGTATCCTTATGACAATCTTGAGAGGTAAGAGCCATTATGGTCCCCATTTTACAGAGGAGAAACTGAGAGGCTTGGGCAAGATCACACAGCTAATGAGTATCTGAGGTAACATTTGAGCTCAAGTCTTCATGATTCCCGCCAGTGTTGTCTAACCATTGCACCACCTAATAGCCTCGGTCAGAAATGAAATTATTTGCTAAGGATGGGGAAAATAGTATTGAGACTTTGAAGAGAGAAATTAAATTCAGAACAGCACACTTAGGGAATACCATAAAGTACTGTCCTGAATTGGTCTTTTGATTTGTTTGGTAGAGTTTTGTTTTAGTTTTAGTGCTAAGAAAAAGATTTGCAAGAGGAAACAAATATTTGAAGAATGACCAGCTAGATTTATATGACCCTGCTTCTTCTTCCAGTACCATAGTGGAACCTAGTAGCAGGCATACCAAAAACTGATGTTGGGTTGATCTACGATAAGGGATTGGCAGGTGTCACAGAAGGTTATGGACTTCTGGCACATTGATGATGGCAGTATTAATGTCACTGACCATGAAACCCAGGTTAGATAAAGTGTCTAATGTAGTAAATGAGGAATAATTAGGAGCCAAGTTAAATTAGAGGGAATGGGTGAGTGGAGAGTCTCAGGACAGGAAAAGAGTAGGGTAATTTGAGTGCAAGAACTTTCAAGCTGGATGTCTAGAAATGGAGTACCAGGAAGTGGTTATGCTGTTAAATAGCTAATGGGAAGGAACAGTGATCAGGAAGTCTAAGGCAAGAATAACAGTTGGTTATAAGGAGAAAATCACTGTGTCTACATAACAAACATTTGGCTATTTGGTGTTGTGTAGAGAAAACATCCAGATGATTTACTGAATCTTTCCCTATTCATCTGTATGTTTTTGGAGTTCTATAAAGCAGTTTCTTCAATATCACGAGACATGATGAGACCACCCAGTGGCACAGGACCTAAAAATAATATTGAAAACAGAGCCAGAAAGGGCATATTGCTGAATCTCCTAGGGAGAGCCACGTTTAAAATTTAATTGAAATGATGTGTCACACTTGCAAGTTTAAAAAATCAGGAGCACTTCCAGAAAGACCAGCAGAGTGAGATGTTTTAACAGAGACTGCTTTCTAATGCTCTTCCTTAAAAGTAGTGATCAAAATGTAAAAGAATAAGGAAGAGGAGAAACAGCAGCAAATGGAAAATTCAAAAGCAATGAAAAATAAGAAATAATCATTAGGAATGGAGTGTAATAGATAGAGGGTCAAGAACACCTGAGTTCAAGTCATCCACAATCTCATTGCCTATGTGACCATGGACAAGTCAATTAATCTGTCACCAACCCAGAAAACTAAAAGGAGCTCCATGTTGGGAATTCCCTACTGGAATCCAGAATGTGGGATGGGTAAAAGAAAGGCAGAGACAGAGAAATAGAGACAGAAAGAGATTAGGACAGAGAGACATTAAGTGAATAAAAAAGTTAACATATAAAAACACTATCGGCATTTGCGTGAGAAAAACTGCAAGAAATTTCTAATGACACAATAATACAGATGATAAAAAAAATATTCAAAATGTCAAAAGAAGAAACTGAAATAGCAAAAATAAGAAAACTTGATACCTTAAGAAAATTATGAAATTCAGAAGCTTGAAAAATATAAAAACATAAAAAACTAGTGGAAAAATTAAAGTTCAGTTCCAAAATAATGATATACGAGATCAGGAAATTCAAAAGAAAGGATTGTATATAAAGTAAAATCATAAAATTCACCTATTTCCTTCTGACCCTCTTAGTACTGCATGTTTAGGAAATTATCTTCATAGAGATCTTAATCCCAAACTCTAGTGCTTACCACAGTACTTGGCATATATTAGGTGCTTAATAAATATTTATTGACTGATGGACTTCATTTAATGACCTTTGTCAGGATTCTTTATCATTTAATTGTCATTCAGTTTTCCTCTTATATTGTCATAATGTGCACTCTGTTCCTGAGGAACTGCTTTTTAAAAGTTTGTCTTCTTTTATACAGGTCTTGCCAATTCATCAAATTTCATTGTATTGCATTACATTTCATCCCACTAAATTAATGTGCCACAATTTACTTAACTGGTCCCCCAGTATCCAACATTTAATTCACTTGCAGTTGTTTTTTTAAAGTTACAAGTAAATTTACCATCCACCACATCATTTTTATTGCTACAAAAACCTTTGGAAATGGCTCTCTTTCTTTGGTTTGCTGTTGATAGCCTTTTCATGATACATCAATAACAACAACAGAATTATTAGAGAACACAAAGTCAACTTTAAGCAATGATGAGGCTTCAGATCAGGTTTTTAGTGGATTTAATAACAGGAATCATTCACAGCATCTTCATGCTAGCAAAATGAGACCCAAAGGATAGAAGTACAAGGTCTCTTCACAGAGAAGGAAAGGCAGTGCTAAACCCTTACTCAGGACTTTGTCCTCATTCAATTTGTTGATAAGGCTCCTGGTCACTTTGGGGAACTAATTTTTATGTGCCCTGGTATGCTACTATTCTTTGGCTGCTACTTCATAAAGCAGGACCATGAGCCTCATTCTTTCCCATCTTTAAGCCAAAGCATCACTAATAGCTCTGCTGCTACCACACTATTATCAGATGCTGGGATCTGATCTATAATGAGGCTCTAGGAGGGAAGGGGTCAGATTTAGAGTTGAAAAGAATCCTATTTTAAGACAAAAATACACATGAAGATTCTATCCTGGGAATGAAGCTAATTATTATGCTACAGGGAAAATATGGCTATTGGTAATAAGAGAATAAACCTCCCTAAAATTTTTATATTCTTAAAATGAGAAAATTTAATTGAATAGACTAGTTTTCTGTGATTGCAAAGAATTAAAACAAAAGTAAATGGGCTTAAATTTAAGCAGGAGAGATTATGTTTAGAGATAAAGAACTTGACTTCTAGAGTGATGAAACATTATAACAGAGATCTGGAGTAGAAAACCATCTGTTTGAAGAGGATTTTAGATATGCAACTCCCTAAAGACAAAAGACTGCATCAGATGATCCGTTAAAGACTCTACCATCCTGAATATTCTATAATTTTTGTCACAATCCCAATAAGAATAAGTCATGTTCTCAAGAAAGTATTTTCCTTTTTCCAATTAGCACTAAGGATGTAGTTTGGAGAGTGTTATTTAAAGAGCTGTAGGGAATTGTCATCAACAGGATTGAACCACGGTGAAATTAAGGGAAATTTGTTTGCATTAGAACCCCTTTGATCTGTGCCTCTTTCTTTCTTTTATAATCACATTTTTCCCTGTTCCTTAGGTACTCATAGTCTCCCTTTCCAGAGTCAAACAACTAGTAAGTATCTGAGGCAGGATTCAAGCTTAGGTCTTCCTGACTAATTCCAACACTCTATCCTCTACCTCATAAGATAGGATGCCATGAAATTTTGGAGACACTCCAATGCCATAAAAGTAATTTGAACTTCTTTCTGGCAAGCAATAGGGAGCCAAAGGTCAAAGAAGGGTTTTCAGCAAACAGACCAAACTCTAAATTGAAAGAAATGCAGCTCTAATGGCAGAGGTCTAAGTACCAACAATGTGAATTGCAAGCTCCTTAAGTGCATCACATACATTGTCTATGTAGCTCATGGTGTAAATTCTTTTTCAGGTTGGGTAGAAGCCTATCCAACAATGGTACCTCTACTGCAGAAAAGATGTCAGACAACAAGAGGGCTATTCCCAGAGATAAAGAGTTCCCAGATCTTACACACCTAGAAGCCACAATGCAAATCAAAAGAGCCAAGTCAATTAGGAACTTCTGTCAATCACTCTAGACCTCAGCTGCTCATGGTTAGGGACAGCCATAGCCCTAGAAGGCTTGGTTGTCTGTCATTAACTATTAAATCTCATGAAAGTTTTTTAAAAGAAAATATTTGTCTGCTTGGAGCCAATGGTACCTTCTTGAAAGCCTCTGTCAGGGTCAACATGAAGAGTTTGTGGCTGACTCATCACCTCGGAAGAGCAGATTGGGGAAGTCCCTGAAACTCTCATTTCCCCAAAGGCACAGTTGAACCCCAGGTTCAGAAGTAGGAACCACAATCCTGGAGACATTCCCAAAGCCTTTCGTCATTGCTTCTGCTCATCCCTAAGGGGTATCAGTGGAATGACAGAGGAGAACAATCCATACTGTCAACTAGGCTCAGTCTCCAGGGATAGTCTTACCTCCCTTCAAAACACATCTCATTAGAATAACATAGCACTGTAGTCATTCTTGAAGAAAGGGTGTGGAATAGTGAATAGAGAACTGAACTTGGATCTGAGTTTAAATCCAGACTCTTACATGTGCTAGTTGCAAATCACTTAATTCCTCTGAGTCTCAGTGTATTCCTCTGAAAAGTGGGTGTAATAATAGTACCTACCTAGTAGTCATTGTAAGGATCAAATGAGGATTCAAACATAGGTTCCTCCTACAAGAGAGTCCATGCAACTTGTTGGGGGATCTTGATTGATTTTTCATGACAGCAAACAGTATACCAATAGATTACATAAACTATAAACTTATCACATTATCTATCCCTCAGCTTCAACCAAGCTTTATTTTTCATTATACATTTTTGATGGCATCCTTTAAAAAAAAAAACACTTCTTCGAAGTTCCTCATTTGTAATTCTTTGCAGCCTGATCACACCCAGAAGGCACATCTTCACTCCTCAGTCCTTTTTTTTTTTTAAGTTATTTTTAATTTTTGGGTGACTCCCATCCATACAACAACAGCAAAGACAAACTAATGGATATGAGCGATGTATAAGAGAGTCCTAACAAGCAGAGACTGATTGATGGTTAGATTGATTGAGTCTCTTGACTAGGCTACAGCTTTGAAAATCAGGCCCTTGCAGAACAACTATTTAGGTATGTAAACATCCTAATTTTTGTTCATGCCTCTTGACAAAGAAAACTTAACCCTTTTCCAGACACATTCCACAAGAACCACAAAATTCCTTTGTCATACAACTCCTCTCTGAAATACGTATGACATGGTAAATTGAGTCTCTGTGACTGGAAAAAAAATAATTGAAGCTGTTTGGGTATCACTTCTCAGATAGTGGTAGTTTCCTCTAAGGTAAAATGGAAGGATTCAGTCCTATTCAAATCATATTACATATAACTGCAGATTGTAGCCTCCGGAGAATCATAAGGAATCCTTTTCAGCCTCCCTCCAACAGCAGCCTGCTTCCTTCTCCTGACCTACGTGGTGTTGCATGGATCTCGCCCAAGGGAAATACCCAGAGCAGATGCATCAGGGAGCAATAGGATTGAAGTTGCTCAGATTGCTGCTGAGTCAGAAGGCGTTTTGAAAGAATGTTTTTACCAATAGGGTATAGCCCAATGCTGGTGTTTAATTCCTGTACTGCAGGAATTTTTTTTTTCTTTTATACTCTTATATGTGTGGTATAAATAGGGCGGGGAATGCCTAAGTATTGACTAAAAGTCTTAATTAAGGTTAAACAACTTGCCTAAGGTCACACAGGAAGTAACATCTGAAACAAGATTTGAAACCAGGTCTTCCTTTCCAACTTTAAGGTCTGCCCTCTATGTACCACACTCAGCTAGCTCTCATTATTCATTACTATAGTTTCATCAGCAGTCATGCTCTGCTTTATCACATAGTAGTGTTTGCTCAAGATGAGATATATTGAACAATGAGCATAATAGAGATTTTTTCATTTTAGAAGGTTCCTTGTAATTATAAAATCCAGGATGTGCCACCTGTCCCCACTCCCCAAAAAGCCATTCAAGGAACTGAAGTTTTATACATATCTTAAAAGCATGTATAGGATCATAGGTTTAAATACCATAGGGCCCTGAGAAGTTCTGATCCAATCTGCTATTATACAGATGAAGAAACTGATATAGTAGTTAAATGTCTTGACTAAGGTCCTGCCAGTAGTAAATGGCAGAATCTCAATCCAAATCTAAGAGATCCTTTCTGAAATCAGCATTCATTCTATTGTACTAAGTATCCCCAGAACTTTATGTGGGATGATAACTGGGCTTGCCATACAAAACACCATTGGCCCCAAAGCCCCTAAAATGTTAGCATTTGGGGCAACATAAGTCCTAGATCTTAATTTTTCCAATTCAGTATAATCATACAACCTCAAGGTAGAAAATAAAAATCTTTATATCCCTTGTTGACTGTATGTGTAAGGGTCAGTGTACATATAAAATCCTGTTTTCTCTTGATTCTAAGTTTCTGCGATTTCTTCACTTTGTCATATTGCCTCTCTTAAAAAAACAACAACAACAAATAATCAACTGAATATTAAACTCATATTGCTCTGTGAGAATAAGATTACCCCCAGAACATTATTTGGGTTGACAGTTTGGCTTAACATATAAACTACTTTGGGGATAGAGTTCAAGACCAAAAAAGAATGTTAACATTTGGAGGCAAAATAATTCCTTCCAAATCTTTAATTATTCAATTGAGAGTCATTAGACTAATATTTTACCAAGATTTTAGAAAATTTCTGAGTGACTTACTGAATTAGAAACAAGATATCTTACATACACATACATACACACACCTCACAAGATTGTGTCTGCTTTTTTTTTTTAAAGAAATAGAACATACATCTAAATAAGTGATGATCTTTCCAAAGAGGTTATTTTAGAAGCCTTTCTTGCTCAAACCCCTTTCAGAATTCCTTTTTTGAAATATTCTCAACTGACGCAAATCTTCATCCTTTGAAGGTAGCTTTTTTTTTTTTGGAAGCAGCCCCAAGTCATTTAGAATCAAGTCTCCTGAGTGATGATCAAGCTATCTGGCCTTTTTTTCCTTCTAAAAACAAAGTAAGAATGATTCCTTATGTTTCTTGGAGTCAATTTCAGAAGTAGAATTTGAACTCTGTTGTGCGCCTCCCAGCATAAATACTTGGAAGAATGGCACACAGATATAGAAGTTCTACTATATTTATGGTTTTAAAAATCAATTTTGTGCCTTTTAGTCATGATTCATACTTTAGTTTATAAAAATTATCTAAGGGATCTTTTACCTGTTCCTCTAGACCATATCAACTACTGTTGTGCCTCACTGGGTTTCTAAATTTCTAAACTTCATTTTTGGGGGGAAATTTTCTTTAAATGTGTTTAGGGAAGCTGTACTCTAATATTAAAAGTACTGTGTCCAATACTAAAGGACCTGGGTTCAAATTCTGGCTCTGTTCCTTATTACTTAAATGAACTTGGGCAATTTAATTAAACCTCTCTGGACCACATTTCCTTGACCATAAATGTCTGAGGTCCCTTCCAGCTTCAGATTCTAGAGGAGCTTCAGTGACTTCAGGTAGCCCTTGTCACCCAGGTCCTATGAACATTCAAAACTATTGTTAGGATTCTACAGTCTGAGGCGAACTGAGATCTCCCTCAGACACACTGTTCTGCTATAAGGGTTCTAGATGAACTGTATCTGATATGTATGGAAAAGGTACGGACTATAACCAAAGTTTAATTTGGAAAACTTCCTAAGAATCAAAAATACAGTCAATGCAGATAAGCCAACCACAACCACTCCTCCATGGATCCTGATTAAACTCTAGGCAAAACTCCTTTTGGGCCTCTGATTTCAAACATTATGGAAGTCACAATGGCATAGGGGAAAGAGCACCCTGGATTTGAAGTCAGATGCCTAGGAATCTTGCCCCAACACTCCATTTACTTGCAAGGGATATGACTCCTGGCAAATCACCTAACTTCTCACATGCTCTGTTTCCTTATCTGCAATATTGGATCATAATACCTTCAGCACCTATCTCACAGGGCGGTTGTAAGGATTAAATGAGTTACGTAAAGTGCTTTATAAACTATAGTGTTATATAAATGTCAGCTGTTGTCTCCTTATTCGTTTATAGGTGGATCTCATAAAAACTGCTGAAGACCAAATCTAAATCTACCTACTTTTCCCTTACAGTTTGGAAATAACTGTACCGTCTGTTGTGTTTGTGTGTATAATGTGTGAAATTTTCTTTTGAATTACTTTTATGGAAGAAAAAAGTTATAGGTGGCTTAAATGTTATGCTTCTGCACTATAAAAATGGTGCAAAAATAGTAAAATGTTTAAAATTTCAAAAAGAATTACTTTTAGAATAAAGAGATTTTTCATATGAATCACAAGTAGGAAATGCTTCTCTTTTATGACTCTGAGGCATCTGTGTGGTATCTGCTAAGACATTCAACATACCTGATAGGGCTAAAAGGAACCTTTTACTATGCTTGGATGAGCTCTCTTTGGTAAGTAATATACTTTTTAAAATTATATGAGTTTATTCTTTTCACTCTCAAAAATGTTTATGTAGCCCTTGCTGTGTGTTACACTTCATGGGGTGAAGTACTCTATGGAATACATTCGTTACTTGTTAGTTAGGAGTCTGCAGTGCAATAGGGCACTTAAAATCATAGTTCCTTTAGAGCTAGAAAGAATCCAGTTCTTACTAATAGTCAAAGATTAGTCAAGATTATTTATGCAATGATTTTTGATCACTTTGTCATTATAAAATAGTTTAGGGAAAATTAGTGAGTATAGTGTTGAGAAAATAATTTTAAGGATTTTTTTTCCTATCTAAGGCTAGGATGATATAGTTTACCAAAAAAACTGTGTTCAATTTTTTAATTAATAATATGATTGTTGTTTTATTACATTAGTAGAAGATATAAGGCACAGCTGGGTGCCTAACTAGATAGTGTGGCAGGCCCAGAATCAGGAAGAATCATCTTCCTGAGTCCAAATTTGGCCTGGGATACTTAACTAGCTATGTGACCCTAGGCAAGTAATTTAACCTTGTTTGTCTCATTTTTGTGTTCTGCGAAATGAGTTGGAGAAAGAAATGGCAAACTACTCCATTACCTTTGCCAAAACAAAACAAAAACAAAACAAAACAAAAAAACTCCAAATGGGATCAAAAAGAGTTATATACGTTTAGAAATGACCAAATAAAATAATGTTTAAAATTTTTTAAAAAAAGAGTTAGATACTAACAAAAAGACCAAACAATAAAAGATGATGTCTCATCTTTAAAACACCTGGCATTTAGGTATTTCAAAGGAATTCTAAATATTGACTCATCACACCAATGTATTTTGTATCACAGGGATCCAAACAGAACCCTTATGAAAAATGAAGAAAGTGACTTGATTATCTCTCAGGTCTTTTTAGTTTTAAAGCTGTAGTCCTGATAGCCTACATATAGTAACAAATTATCAACAAACAATTAAGAACCAATTATGCCTATTCCCCAAAAAATTAGAGGACATAAAAGTCTGCAGTTCAGAGTTGTGAGTTGTCTCTGGCACATGGGTTTCCTTACTCATGTGCCTCCTTTATATTATCATCAGTCTGTGCCCACTCTCCCACATAGACACTGCATGTATTGGCGCAAGAGTGTGATTCTGGTTTTTAAGTAAATTGGCATGTCATGTTATGATTATTATTCACTTATTTTATGTTAGTAAACATTCTTTACTACCAAGAATGTTTTTTTTTAAGTTTTATGTACAATAAAAGAAACTAAGGAAATTAAATATGGCACAACCATCTCTAACCAGAAACTCTGTAGACAGCATGATATAGTGGAAAGAATGGGACTTAGAGGTCAGAGTACCAGGGTTCAAATTCTACTTTTATCACTACCTACTTCAGTGTAAGTTTGAGCTAGTCATTTATCCTCTCTGAGCCTCTCAGTTTCCTTTGTGTGTAAAATGAGAGTATTATATGAGGTATATACCTAGATAGATGAAGCATTACTAAGTACCTACTTTCCACCAGATAATATGCTAGATGGTTTCCATGTTCCCTTAGCCTTTTAGAGCTATAATCATATGATATGGGGAAGGAGGAATAATAGAAATACACAAATAAACCTAAAAAAAAATGAAAGCAATAAAGCCTAGAGAAATAGTTAGTGATGAGAGAGGAATAAAAAGACTAGTGGGCTACTGTTCTGATAGTTTGCTTCCTTCATAATATTTACCTTCAGCTAAATACCAGGACAAGGTGATTCTAACAAGTAAAAACCTTCTTTCTCCTCCACAGGGGGGAGCTCTCCTTCAGCCTTTTGCTCTTATTTAAAATTTTCCCTGACATAAAGAAAATTAAGTATTAGGAAGGGGGCTACAGCTTCGATGTGAGAATAGACACTATCTCCTCCAAAAAGGTAGCATATATGCATATACACATATATGCAAAGAAACACACTATATACTATTTATAGATATGCATTCACATTTTATTTGCATTTTGTTACTTCTTGAATCAAAAGTATTGCAAATTTGACTGTTATCTTCCCTCAAAGTAGTACTATTTATTATTTTATTGAGGAAAAAAGTGCAAATGAAAGAGAACAATTGAGCCTCCATTCCAGGAATACTTTTCCTCTGAAATAGAGCTATTTAATTAAACTCTAAGGCTGTAAAACTGCAACTTAGCATTAAAAATCCTCAGTGGGTGATATTACCTAGGCTGTTATGGCTCATCACATCGGCAGGAATGACAGAATAGTTTAGCAAATATCAGCTGGATATACCTACAGTTCAGTGTATGGTTCTGCGCATTCCTGTCTCCATGGAAACAATGAGTTCTTCTCCAATTCATGAGTAGATCTCAGCTTTTCCCAAGTTAAAAACTGGAATTATTTCCTTTCATTTATTCAAAAAAGGCAAACAGGATTTATTCTTTATCAGAGAATATATTTAAAAATTTACTCAAAATCATCACTATCAAAAAAGGGTTTTGTTTAATCAAATATTTTTCCTCAAATGGTAACACAATGACTTGGTTGTATTTGTTACAAAATAGATGTGTGGATTTTATAAAATCCTAAATACAAAAGGGAGGAATTGTTCATTAATATTTTAATTTTTAGTATTAGCCACTTGATAATAATATTGGTAATAATATATTACTTGGTAATAAGTTCCTTTGGAGAAATCAGACACTAACCACATAACAAGTCTTGGTGTTTGGCTATTTAATGTAATTGAATGTTAGCTACCAACAGGTACTGCTACAATTAAATAGAATTTACAGCAATACAATACAATAACCTGAGATTTATGGATAGATTTCAGGAGATCCTAAACTTGGATGGGGGCAAAATTTACTTTAACTTCACCAAACTATATCCGAATAGCATTTCCTTAAATTACTCAAAAACCTTATCCTGAGAACCTGTCCGTAAGTTTCCGAGAATTCCAAAGGGATCCCCAAGACACACACGTACACCCATAGAGTTAAGAACCCCATGTTTACAGTCTTGTAGATGGAGGGTGAGGGTTAGAGGACCTTTCCTAACAGTCCTCATTATATGTACATTTCAACTTGTCTGCTTTCACATTCTTGTTTTTTAAATCTTGCTTTTCTCATTTCACCTGTAAATGCACCTTTCCTAGAGTAACACTCAAAGGTTATATATATTTTTTTTAATTTTAAGGATGCCTTTAGACCCAAGCCCCTTGTACACACCTGTACAGCTCTCTCTTCCTTCACGCACATGTCGTCACCACGAATGTCTAGCAAATCACTTACCTGAAGAAAAGTTTCGAGAGGAGATTTGCCTTTTCCAGGGGTGATCTCTGCATGGTCCCTCGGGGGCTGCCAGGGTGCCCAGCGAGAGCAGACTGCAGCTGTGATTTTTAATTGCCAAACTCTCAGATCCAGTCCACTCTGTTCCTCCAGCCTCCTTTCTCTCCTCACCTTATTAATTTGGGCTGCTGTGATGTCATTTACCACCTCCTACAAACTCCCCCCACCCATCTCTATCCTTGCCAGTCCCCTTACACCTCTCTTTTCCCTTTCCCCTCCTCCTCCTCCTCCTCCTCCTCCTCCTCCTCCTCCTCCTCCTCCCCAGCTGCCCAGGTTAAAAAGCGAAACAGGGGCAGTCTGGGCTCATTTTCCTTCTAGCTATCCTTCCCCACCCACCTCACTTCCCTTTTCTCCGGTGACTTCTGAGCCTCCCGCCTTTCCCGCCCCCTAATTCTCTACTCCGCCTCCCTTGTCCCCAAGCGGGCTCTTTCCCAGACCAAGAATTCCTTCTCCTTCCCTACCTTGCACCTCCAGATTAATTCGCGGTCTTGGGGCATTCTCTGTCGCTTCCCCCTTCTCTCCTAAGCTCCCAGGGACAATATGAAGCAAAGTTAGGGCAAATAATCAGTCACTTGGGAAATTTACAGGGCACTCTTACTCACCCAGTTTCCCTGGTACTAAGGGCAGATTACTTACCAGTTTCCCAAAGCTTCCTCCCCCTTCTCCTCCTCCTTTAAATTCTCTTCCTCTTCTCTTACTAATAATTAGTATTAGTCGTGCTAGGTGCATTTTTTTTTTTTAAGGAGCAAAAATAGGTCTCTACCTGTTCTAAAACGCAAGCTTATAAAGCTGAAAGGTTCCTGTGGGGGTGTTTGGTGTATTGATGTTAATGAGTTTCTTTAAAAAAATTTTTTTTTTTTTTAAACGAGCATTCTTAGCTTCAGACTATCAAGGAAGATAAGATTCAAAAATCTTTGGCAACCCAACCTGGCAAAATTGCTTATTTAAAAAATGAAAATCTTCCGATGAGGGAGGTCTATTTCTTACTCACCTCGAATTTGTTCATTGCTTGTCAAAAGTTTGCAGCAGGCGTGATCTGAAGGCTCCCCTCCATTCCTACAATTACTAAAACTCCAGTTGGAAAACGTACCTGTCCTCCGCCAGATTTCTCTGCTCAATTTCTGTAAGCAAAACTTGACTAACCATGAAAGGAATCGAACGTCTTTGAAGTGGAGACTCTGCACAGTTTTACCCAGAACCAAGGAAAAAAAAAAACTACATGGAAGAAATCACAATAATTCTTCACTTTTATAAAGTACTCAAAAACGCTGTACTGTCTGTTTTTATGTGCGAGTTCCTTTTCTTGTCTTCCTTCCTTCCTTCTTTTTTTTTAAAGTGCCAACCACACCTTTGTTAATCTGTAATATTGTTAAAAACACAAATTGATGTTTGATTCGAACAAATTGGAATGAGAGAAAGTTTGTTGAAAATTATTTTTATTGTTTCTTCAGCAAATTAGTTTACTTTTAAATCAATGGATTTTAGATTTATATTTATCTCAATTAAGTATTACTATAATCTTCTCTTTAATGCCAGCAAAAGAATTAGTCCTATTTAAAATAATGAATGCATGGTTTATAGTTCTGGTTTATAATAATAATGCCCTTTCCTTCTTAGATCTTAAAGTGTTTTTATGGAGTATCATTGTATTTTTTGCTAGCTGGAAAAAATAATGGATTGATATTCATATAATGGCAAATAGCAAATCAATAGCATAGACTAGAATGGAACTCAATATTTTGGACACTTATTCCCTTACTAAAGTCCTCATCCAGGCTTTCCCTCCCCCTAGTATGAGTTCCAGGACATAAATTTTGAAACTATATTTTTACTATTTACTTTCCAAGTATGTCAATTGGACTAATTAAATGTTAAGTAAAATTAAAGGCAAGGAGTGATAAGAGCAAAGAAAAAATTCCAACAAAGTGCCTTAAGCATTTTGGAGGAGATATCTGAAGAGATTAGGAAAGATAATAAGAAGTAGGTGACTATATTATTTGAGTATACAATACTCAATAAATACCAAATAAAGAATTTGAAATGAATGGCTAAAAAGAGGAAGAATTGCATCTGTTATGGTGGAGTGAAGTGGAGGTTCATGGAGGCAGTAGATGATAGTTCTCCAGTTTTGTAAATACTTAATAATCCAGTTTGGCTAGAATATGTTTGAAAGGAAGTATTATAAAATAAGTCTGGAAAGGTAAAGTAGAGCCAAATTATGGAAGGTTTTAAACTCCAGGCAGAAGAGTTTGTATTTACATCTTATCCTAGAGCCACATTGGCAAATGTTTTTGAGTTGGCATGCCCAAACTACAACTTCAAGCTGCTTGTGAACCCTCTGCATTACATTGCTTGCTTTGAGCAGCTGGACAGAAGGGTGGGGCATGCAAAAAAAAAAGTCCTAGAATGCTGGGAAGAGGAGGAAATGGAGAAGCACACACACACACACACACACACACACACACACACACACACACACACACACCCCTGCCCAGTACCCATGCCAATACTTTGTCAACACTGTCCTAGAGACATGAAAAACTTATAGGTTTTTGAGGCAAGTAAAAGGACAAAAGGATTCCTGAGCAAAACTATTTTGGTAGCCATGTGAAGGATGGATAAATGCATGGATGGATGGATGGATGGATGGATGGATGGATGGATGGATGGATGGATGGATGGAAGACAGTAGGGACAATAATTCAGGTGAAAGGTGTTAAGAGCTGAAGTTGAAGTAGTCATGTGAATTGGGGGAAATGAGACCAAAACAAAAGAGGTTTAAGGTAGAATGGTTGTGAACTGGCTAACAATGGAACATGAAGAAAGAAGGTGAGGTATGAATCAAATATGACTCTTAGGTTTTGAACTTGGATGTGTGGAAAGACGGTGGTATCATCAACAACAATCTAATTAAATCTAACCTAACCCCTCTCCTCTACTCGGGTCTTCAATTAAAATATTCTTCTTTTTCCCATTTATGGGATCACAGGCTCTAAGAGTCAAGTGACATTTCGGGGGCCGCCTAGTCTTACTTATCCCTGAATTAAGATCTTCCCTACAACAACATTCCTGATTTTTAAAAAAACTGATATTGATATAGGACCTTAAGGTTTATAAAACACCTACAACTCACTAGATTGACCCTCATAATAACCCTATGAGGTAAGATATATAACAATTATTAGAATCAGCTAATGGATAGACTATGGAAGCTGGAGTAAGGAAGACTCAAGTTAAAATACTCTCCTCAAATACTACTTTAGAGGTATGAACCTGGGAAGTCACTTCATTGCTGTCTGCCTCAGTTTCCTCATCTGTAAGATAGAAATTATAATAGCACTTACATCCCAATGATATTTGTAAAATACTCTATGAACACTAAGGCACTATATAAATGCTAGCTTTTTTTTTTTTAGCATTTTACAAATTAGAGTACTAAGAGAGATTTAGTTTCAATCACTTATCCAGGATCACACAGTTTGGGGATGTATTTGAAGCCAGGTTTTCCCAACTCCAAGTCCAGGGCTCACTGTAAACATTACACTATCAAATTGTTCTTGAAGACTTCTCACTAAGAGAAATCTATGCCTTTGTCCTTTCCACTTTCCGATAGCACACTTAATTAACAGAAAAGAATTCCTTACATTAAATATGTCTTCTTCCCTGATGTTTCTTCTTTATCCATTATCAACTCCTCCCCTCTCTCTCACCACCATTCACACATACATACACTCTCTTCTTGCACTTATAGAATCAGATAGGGAAAATCCAAGACATGGAAAGTTTTGGAATAATCTAGTCCAACCTTCTCATTTTACAGAGGTATTTGACTTGATAAATCATTTAAGAATCCATAAGTAAGCCATCACAACATACTAAGAATTAAGTGAGTCACCAGAGTTATTTGGATTTTAAAACTGACAAATTAAATTATATTGCACTAAAATTTTTCAAATTGTTTTCTTTCTGGACATTTTACCTATATCATAAAATATTACATCAAAATGAAATCTAAGTTTGGGCATCAATGGCATCAGTCCAGGATGTTCCAGTAAATTGATTATAACATCAAGAGGTTGAATTACTGCTTGAAAATTGAATTTTCCTATCTGCATAGACTCTACAAAGACTTGTGCTCTGGTCTCTTAGGTTGACTCAAGCTCTTGAACAAAATTCTAAAACTCAAAAATAGCACAGAGTCCTCGGAAGTAGAACAGAGACTAATCCTAGAACAGTACAGCTAGCAATTAATGATCTTTTTTCACTTACAGGGCCATTTCTAAAACCAAATAAAGGCATCTC
Organism: Monodelphis domestica; assembly: GCF_027887165.1. Taxonomy (NCBI): domain Eukaryota; kingdom Metazoa; phylum Chordata; class Mammalia; order Didelphimorphia; family Didelphidae; genus Monodelphis; species Monodelphis domestica. Next base: position 185,348,685 of record NC_077231.1, on the reverse strand, counting down.
TAGAATTAAAATTCAAAGGTAATAGAAACAGTGACATCCAGACAAATAAAACAATCCAGAGTGCTTGAGGAATTGGGGCCACAATCAATAATTTTCATCTTTGGTCAGTTGAGTTCTGATGGATGAGTTTGTAAACCAAGGCTTTAGCAATCTTCATTTTTTTTCAACTTTTTCCTAGTGCTCCAGTTTGTCATGGAACTAGAGTGAACCCCAACACCCTCCACTTTAGAGTGAGCATTTCCCAGGGCTTGTGGAAAGTTGATTTTCTAGGCAGATTCACAGCACATCAGAGTTGAAGAAACCTCAGAAACTATCTAGCCTAACCTGTATTGAATATGAATCTTCTCTACAACATAACCAATCACATAAATAGTTGATATTTATAAAGGACTCTAAAGTTTGCATTATATTTAACACATATTGTCTCATTTGTGCATATTTAAAAAGTGAAGAGAAGATCCTCCATACTTCTGAAAATGTCTCAGGGAACCTAAAATTGCATAATCAGACATTTGCTCCTCCAGAAAAATGGAACATCATATACTTTATAAGACATTTACCCCTTCATTGCAAGTCAACAAACATTGATGAAGAGCCTCCTATGAATAAAAGGTCATTAAGACCACCATTTCGTTTCCTAGGAGTAAGTCTAGATTGAAGGTGAGGAGAGAAATATAGGTGTACTGGTTCACAAAAAGTAGGTGGAATATGAAAGGGATATTCCCATGAGGGAGAAAAATGAAAAGAAGGAAGACGATTTTACATATTTGCCTAGGTCTGTTTCTATCTTTGAAATTGCCTAAGCCTAAAAGTGGCAGCAGCCTACTGCTTCTGCTAGACCCCAGTTGTGGCCTTGGCCTCTAATAGATATTTGGTATTTAATGATACCTAAATTAAGCAATTTTAAGATACCTTTAAAACTATAACATTGAGTAAGTTAAAACAGTTTTTGAGATACATTTGATTTTGAGTATAATTGTCACCACTAAGATGTTTCTTCCAGGCACTTGTGTTTATGATCAGTGTTTCTTACTTCTCATGTAACTCAAACACTACTTAGTAAGCCAGGAGATATAATTATCACTGGGCAAATGTGATAACTTGGAGTGACAAGTAATAGTTGCAATAGGTAGATTAAAGTGAATATCTGAAAACCAACAAAACACCTCTAATTACCATGCTCCAAAGATTTCATCACTGGTAATCAATAAGAAGTCGAGGTCATCCAAGCTGATCGCCATCAGAATTCAGCATCTGAGAAAGTTGGATATGCAAACCCAAGAGCTGTTAGAATTCTTTCTAGAATAAGGAATCCACTTTTTTTCCCCACTACTTTATGAAGCTGTTGGCTTTAGGCTGTCCTATGTGAAGAATAAGAGGAAATTAAATTACCCTGTAAATTCTAAGAAGCCACTGACATTTTACATTAGAGTAGCTCTACTTTTGAAAAGGAAAAAACTTTCATTACTTTTTTCTGGGGAGGGACAAGGAAAAAAATATGTCTAGGTATTTCTGATTTGCAGCTCATCTCTCACACAGTTGTCAATCTGTTTGACAATTGTGACTGGATGGACTCTGCCAAATCTATGTAATTTGAAGGCATCTCATAATAAAGATGTTTTAATGATTCACTCTCTACACATAGTAGGAGCTCAATCAATACTTATCATTGGAACAATTATTAAAAGAATATCTTAAAAACATTTGAAAATGAAACTCTGATAAGAATATGTGATAATGAACCATCTGGGATTTTAAATTATTGTTAATGAAATCCTTAATCCATGACTTTCTCAATGAAGTTTTTTGTTTGTTTGTAACCAAAAACTTTATATAATGAAAGTTAAACATTACCTGCAGAATTGGGAACAACAAATTTACCAGGATGCTCCTTGAGCTCTATGAAAGCCAGTCATTCACATCCAAAGCGTCTTTACCATTATATAAGGAAGGGCCATTTCATAGACAACATCTTAGACCTTGAGAGAAGCAGTAGAGTATAATGGGCTATAAACTATGACTTTCAGACTCAGACTCAGAGTTCTTATTTCTCTTCTAACCTATTAGTTCAATGAATGTGTCATTTAGGGTGTCTATATTTGTAGTTTAAAAAAAACTAATCCAATCATTAATTTAGTTGTCTTATAAATATGTGTGGTTGATGTGGTTCTAGTGAAAGAAGTATTCAGCTGACCAAAATGATTAGAACTGATTTAGTGGATGTGTAAAGATATGGCCTCATTATGCCTACACAGTACCTATTACATATCAGATAACGATGTTAATAATGATCATCAAAACACATTGGTTGTACAGAGGAATGAAACTGTTGGAAATCGTTTTTCATACAATCATAGATTCATTGAACTGGAAGAAGCCTTAGAAATCATCTAGTTCACCTTCTAATTTTACAAATAGGGAATCTGAGGCCCAGGAATATATATATCTTCCTGCTACGTGTAATAACCAATTTTTAAAAATATATAGGATAAATTAAAAATGTAATATTTAATTTAAGTCATTAAGCATTAATAAGATATTTCTATGTACTAGTGTTACAGAAACAAAGAATAAAAATAATCACCACCCCAAGGGTCCCTGATTGCTAATATTCTTCATATGTAATATATTATTACAATAGAGTATAATATTCCACCTCCAAAAATATCTTAGAGAGGGAAATATTTTTCTTTTTTTCAAAATGAACTATGTTCATATATTTTTGAGTCTTTTTTTTGTACTTAACAAATTGAGAGCAAACTCTAAGTTTAAAGGATGAACTGAATTAATTATTACACACTATGATTTAATGTAATTTTTTCTGAATCTCCACTTTTTAGTAATACTTTAATCTCATGTGATTCAAAGAATCAAAATGTGCCCTGACAAAATGCCCTTACCAAAGACAGAGTTAAGTGACCAGTACTTATATCTTTGTAGTCACCTTTATCTGTCTTTAATTTCTGCTGTAGCCATATGATGTTTCCAGTCTCTTTCTCCCACATCTAGAATTCTATATTGTTTTCCCTTGCTGCAAGACTGTCAAACAAAACCAGATTTGTGCATAGGATTTTATCTCTATTTCTAGGATTTGAACTGAATACATGTGAAGGTACAAGGTCCTGTAGGATTTTGTTCCTGTTACCTAGGCGGAACCATGGATGCATGAGAGCACCTGGTCCCATTCTACATGTCATTCATTGTACATAAAAGTTTAGACTCCTATTCTTCATTTAGCCAATTGAGAACTTCCTGGACATTGTTGCTTAAGTCCTACAATCTTATACTCATGCTCAGTGCCTAGTGCTGTGGGAAGCAAGCTTTCTGACAAGTCCATGGAACAGGGCCAGGCAAAGGTGGAACACCTAGTTCTATTCCATGGGCTCATCGCCAGGCTCAGAAATGCAACCACCAGCAGCTCTACTATTATATTTTTCCAAACCTGGCCCTTGATCATAATTTTGATTGTCTTAGAAGATTGTATTTGCTAAACACCTATCAAAAGACAAGGATGGTTAATTTTAGAACTGGCTAATCTAGTACCAAAGGTACAAAAGGATGGAGGAAACAGTTTAATTTTAGGAAATACTTTTTTAGGCAATGCAGAGAGATCAGTAAGCTTAACTAGTTTGTTTACTAGAAATCTAAAGTGAACATTTTTGAACATATTGGAATTGGAATAAAAATATAAAACCAGAACTTTTTTTGGAAACTTGAGTTTCTAGACAGCTCAAAAAAATTGAACTCAATATCATTCAGTAAACATAATCCATATTATCAGACAAAACTGAATCCCCCCACTCTCTTCCTGAATTATATATATATTTTTTCACTGTAAAATCTAAAACTTTTTCCTTTATGGAGGAATGTTGAGATATTTCCTTTAGATAATTTTAAAACTAACTTCCCTTTTTTGCTGGCATTAACCATCAATACTCTAATTCTATGTCTGAAGAATCTTATTGTTAAACTAGCAAAATGATGGAAGATTGTGGAACTGCCTCAAATCAAGATCACAAGATACATTTTCTTAGTTCTTTACATAAAATGATGGCTTATAACTAACTACTTTTATTGGACAATTCTATTTTTCTCTGATTTAAAAAACATGTTCATCATTTTTTCTTACTTTTGTGCATTTTCAAATTACTAATGTAAGAAAAATTCTTCTCTCATGTTTTCAATCTAAATAATTCCTATATTTTTACATTTAATAATATTTCAACAAGATATAATGCTATGCCTTCATTAGTGTCTTTTTTTAACCATTATCTCCCATTTTAGATTCAACACTAAGTGCTAGTTTGAAGATAAAAGAGTGGTAAGGGTTAGGCAATTGGGATTAAATGGCTTTTCCAGCATCATAGAACTAGAAAGTATCTGAGATCATATTTGAACCTCCTGTCTCTAGGCCTGACACTCAAACCACTGAGCCATCTAGCTGCCCCTTTTCAAGAGTATCTTAAAGACAGGAAAATCTTTTTCTCTGTCCTTTCCAAAATGAATTGTGATCATATATATTTCTTTGAATTATTTTTCCCTTGTAAGTGTGAAAAAAATCTATAATTTAAAGGATGAATTTAATCAGGTAGAGTGGATCTCAAATACCTTTGGTGTAACCTCATAAGACCCCTACAAAAAGTTTAAGTCAACTGATGTACAAAATAATTTTTCCCTATGGGATAGACTGAACTAACTTTACATATGCTAATTCTTTTGTGGGTTGAGGAAAATGTGTGTTTTCTGGTAAGTTTACCCCATCTGGTTCAAGCCCCTGCATTAGTCTGAACTTCAAATTTTAAAATAGTGTGAAATTTGAGACCATAAAATAATCTTGGATTTAGATACTCAGTTCTCACCTCACCATGAGAAATAAGGATTGTAAAAAATATTATTATTTTAAATTGCAAAGTTTAAATTCCTTTTGAGAAAAATTTTAGGTAAAGAAGATGCTACCTCTCTGAATCCAAAAACTGAACTGTTGGAGAAGTCACCATGAAGAAGCCTCCAAACCAGCCAGCTGCACAAAAATTGAACTTTGGGTGTGGTTGATTGAACATTTATTTGTATGTATACTTTCATGCCAAAGGGGACTGCCCCCTAACTTGCTTTTTGTCAATGCGTTCAGCAATTATTGGTTTTATTCTTTTTTTCTCTTATCCTCAAATTATTGTAATCTTTAAATTGATTATGTTTTCATGATCCTTTAGGGAAAAAATTAATTTTTTCAAACAATCAAACGGAGTTATGTAAAAATAGACTCGAACTCTGGACTTCAATCCCCACAAGCCCTTGCTCCACTTCCCCAAAATGCTTTGTAATCTCACTGAATTCTCAGGTGGACCAAGATGGAGAAGGGATTTAACCTGATTGCAAAGGCTTTTGTGTCTCTTTTGGACTTCTGTTTTGGAGCAGACGTGGCTTTTTCAATAATGTAGGTGAGGTCTTGTCTAGGCCTCTCTGGCCTAGGCACGTGTTTCTTATTCTGTATTTTCTTTAATCCTTAATCTTCAATAAACCTCTAAAAATATAATACTCCTTGCAGAGAGAAACTAATTTCTACCTGCCTCAGTCTCCCTTAAATTTTAATCTTTACAGGATATAAAAGCATAGATCCATAAATACTCTTATTTTCAATGAAAAGGAAACAGAAAGTATTATATGATTCTCAAGTCTGTTTCCCAAATGAATACATTCAATGATGATAAAATTCAGAGTTGGCAGAGCTAGGCGAAACCCCAGGTTTCTACCTTATAGACTTTAGGGAATCTCCCATTAGGTGAAAGCTAGAAGTCTCACTCTTGGTTGAACTAACATATCTTGTTCTCAGTAGAAAAGCTCATATCCTGTATGTATTCACATTTGTATTTTGTATTGTTTAAATCCTTCATAGAAAAGGTTATAAAGTAAATTCATTAAAAGAATTGGCAGATATGATTGCTTAGCCATAGCCATCAAATAACTTTTAAAAAATAATGAGGGATGGGAAAGATACTGTAGGACAGGAGAAAAATAAAATATATATCCAATTTTTTTTTAAGAGAAGAGAATGGAATCTGCAAATTATAGACTGATGAATTTAATTTTGATCCCCAGAAAGATTCTAGAATGTATATTTTTAAAGGAATAATTAGCATCTAAAAGATGAAGTAGTATCCACAAATAACCAACATGGCTTCATCAAAAGCAGTTTACTGTAGTGCAGTGATGGTGAACCTATGGCAAGGGTGCCAAAGATGGCACAAAGAGCCCTCTTTGTGGGCACATGGCCAAATCTCCTCCCCCCAAGAATTCATTACTAGAAAGGCAGAGGGACTCAGAGCTGCTCTCCTCCCCCTCTCCACAGGGTCTGATGACATTTTTTCATTTCTCCCACCCCTCTGCCTAACAGCCAATGGAAACACACAGGGGGTAAGGTGAGCGGGTCATAGGAGGCAGAGCTAGTGGGGAGCAGAGTACTCAGATCATCCCCTCCCCCTCTCTACATTTGCTAAGGACATTTCTGACATGACCCGCCCCTCTTTCCAACAGCCCAATGGGAACACTTACTCCCTTCCCTGTGTGGGATAAGGTAGGATGGGTGGCATACCCAGTATGTGGGGGAGGTGGGAGCACAGTACCTGGTATAGGGTGGTGGAGCCTGGCACTCCATCTTTAAAAGGTTCACCATAACTGCTCTAGAGTAACATCATTTCTTTTTTTTTTTTAGTATTACTAACATGATAGATCTGGGCAGATTTCTAATTGACTCACAGACAAAATTAGAAGCAATATTTAGAAGCTGAAAAAATGTGAATGTTGTTTGGATGCCATAAAAACAAAAAACAACTCCCCAAAAATCCTTTCAAAATTAATTATCTATTTATTAAGCATTAATTAATGACCTAGTCTGTGATAGGTGCTAGGGATACAACATTTTTTAATGAAAGGAAAGAGGGCAGCTGGGTGGTTCAGTGGATTGAGAGTCAGGCCCAGAGACAGGAGGTCCTAGATTCAAATCTGGCCTCAGACACCTCCTAGCTGTGTGACCCTGAGCAATTCATTTAATCCCCACTGCCTAGTCTTTACTACTCTTCTGCCTTGGACCCAATACATAGCATTGATTCTAAAGTAAGGGCTTTTTTTAAAATAACAATAAAATGAAAGAAGTCCCTGCTCCCAAGGAGCTTTCAATCTACTGGGAGGAAACAATGTATATATATAAATGTATATATAAATGTAAGCATTTATAAAATATATTCAAAGTAAATACACAGTAAATGGGGATATTAGGGAAGAGCACAAGACTCAGTGCCACTCTTTGGTTTGTACTCTCCTCATAAAAAAAATACATGTGGGATTATTAAACAAACAATTCTCTTCTCACTGGACCAACACATATCAGACAACTCACTCAAATGTTCCTGCTCTACCTAGTACCTGGTCTATCCTTTTCTGTCTCTAAGAAGAAAGTAACTAGAGGACTAGAGACTATTTTGTATTCTCATCCATTTCATGAGTCACTATAGCCCAAAAGATCTATTGCCTAGTAACTAACCTATTGAGAGTAGAAATAATACTTTATGTTGCTGTTTGAAAAATTTTCAGATAGAAAATAAGAATGTGAAGGAGGTTACGTATCAGAAAATTCATATTGTACTTTATTTCTAATTATTAAGAATAATAACTATCAAAATTTAAATGAGTCAAAAAGAAATCTTTGTCTATATATTCAAATGTATAGAAAACTCAGATTCTCAATAATAAAGTTGTACTTTCCTACTACTGAATTATAAAACACATCCTTGGAACCTATTTTGCTCTTTCTCATTTCATTAAAAATCAAGGGAGTCTGCATGGGGCAAGGTAAAGCACACTGAAGAAGGAGATACAAGTTTGGTATTCTAGTCTTGTCTCTGGACCAGATGAGTGACCTTGGGCAAATTACAGGTGCCAAAGAACACGTCACCCACATTTTATGCTCTTCAGAGCGGACACACATAACAAAACATAGGACAAGGTAAATATAAATTCCTTTGTGTCACACAAAAGGATAGTGAAATGTTCATAGTACTTTGGTATGTTGTGGCAGCTGTATTCAATCATGCTGAGGCTATGGGACCCTTATTGCTTTTCCATCTCCAGATCCAAAATGGTTGGTATGGTTCTAAAGCAGGACTCAAACAAGAGAAAGCAGGAGCAAATGAAATTTCTCTGCCATGACCACATTTTCATCCAAATAACCCCAGGGGCTTTATGAATGCCAATTTGGAGACCACTGCCTCTGAAGATTCTCTTGCTGGTTTAAAGAACACAACATGCATTGAATGTGAAAATGAGAGATAAATAGATTAGTTTATAACCACCTGACAGCTATCACACAACTTATGAGTTTTGAAAACATATCTTAATTTTCAGCTTTATTTACTAACAATACTTAGTTCTCTGGTTAAAACTTGGAATGTCAATGAATTGATAATACAACACTACTCTGATTGATTCTTATAATGGGTTCATGGCTTACCCCTCTGAGAATCTCCTCTTTTCTTAATGTTAAGATTTCCTTCACCAGATTTCTTCACTTTCATATATAACCAAAAGCCTCTATCATAGCCTGAACCATGGCAGTTGGATCAGAGTAAGTTCTTTGAAATCTCTTTTTTTATATCTTCCTATTTAAATCCATGGAGAAGGAAATGGCAAATCTCTCCAGTATCTTTGCAAGGAAAATCTCAACTGGAGTCACAAAGAATGGAAACAACTGAAATGACTGAAAGACAACAAAATTGAAATTCTGATGAATTCTTCTTTAAGTGGAATATTTTTCTTCACCCTGCAATTCATATGGTTATCTTAAAAGAACAAGATTTTAAAAATTGTGGAATTTAGAAATAAAAGATTTTGTGAACATTCAATCCTGCCTTTCCATTTTACAGAGAAAGAGAATTGAAAATTACTTCTAAAATGGTAAGTAGAGGCAGCAATCCTCCCAAACTCTTCCAATATTCCCCTCCAAACAACTTTACTATAATAAGTCAAATCAAATTCTAGAGTGGCATAATTAAAAAAAACAGTATGATTGAGAAACTTACCCAACCAGAGAAAATTTAGGAAGTCAGCAGAGGGGATCTGTGACACCTGGCTGGGGGCCAACCCAGAAAACAAGGGGCTGCAGCTCAAATGTTGGGCTTTGAACAGTAGCAGCAACAGGAATTCTCAAGCCCAGAGACATTAAGTGGGGACAGGATTACACAGCTGTCCAAAAAGAGATTGCAAGTGACCTTTTATTAGTACTCGGCTTAGGATTGATGCTGTTTGGCAGCTTCACTGCCCATATACCTTGTAAGTCATGATTCCAGAGAAGACAGGAGGGCTTATGGTTAGCCACAAGAGAGCAGAGACACTGGTTGCAGTTCCAAGGCCTTGAGTTGTGCTTACATATGGAAGGGAGCAGGGATCTTTCCTGGATAAAAAATGTAGTACAGTCCAGGAGAGTAGTGACAACACCTTTCCCCAGATCACACCATCTCAGAAATACCAAAAACTTACAGACTGCCAAAACTAGCTCTGAAAGCAGCAGCCAAAAAAAAAAAAGCCTAAAACTTGAAACAGTACCTGCCAACACCTAGGTGGGCAAAACCTAACTTTAGCATAAAGTTCAAGATCAAGAAATAAATTGGAAAATTAAACAAACAACAGCAATAAAAAGAAGACAATCTACTATGGTGGCAAGAAAGATCAAGACACAAACTCAGAAAAAGACAACAAGGTAAAAATATCTACAAAGGTTCAAAGGAAAGATGTAAACTGGACTCAAGTCCAACAAGAATCCCTTGAAAAAGCTAAAGGAAGAAATAATAGAGGTAGAGGAAAAAATGTGAAAAGAAACAGTAATAGAAAGTAAGTAGATAGTAAAAAATTAAGAGTAAAAGAAAATTAACATCTTGGGGAAATAGTCACAAAAAATGCTGGTAAAAGTAACACCTGAAAAAATAAAATTAGCCAAATGGCAAAAGAGGCACAAAAGTCTACTGAAAATAAGCCTAAATTTTTACTGATGAAAAGAATTCCCTAAAAATCAGAAGTGGACAAATGGAAAAGGAGGTATAAAATCTCACTGAAGAAATTAAACCTTATTAAATTAAAGCAAGACAAATGGAAAAACCATTTACAAAACAAAACAAGAACCAATAAAACAAAGTCAAAATTGAGAAGAAAATGTGAAATATCTCAGCAGAAAAACAACTGACCTGGAAAATAGATGAAGTAGAGATAATTTAAGAATTATTGGACTACCTAAAAGCCATGATAAAAAAAAAAACCTAGACATTATAATTCAAGATATTATCAAGGAAAACTAAAGGCTTAACAAAACCAGAAGAGAAAATAGAAATTGAAAGCATAAACTGGCAATCTCCTAAAAGAGATACCAAATGAAAACTCTAAGAATATTATAGCCAGGGGGCAGCTGGGCAGCTCAGTGGATTGAGAGCCAGGCCTAGAGACGGGAGGTCCTAGGTTCAAATCTGGCCTCAGACACTTCCCAGCTGTGTGACCCTGGGCAAGTCACTTGACCCCCATTGCCTAGCCCTTACCACTCTTCTGCTTTGGAGCCAATACACAGTATTGACTCCAAGATGGAAGGTAAGGGTTTAAAAAAAATAAAGAATATTATACCCAGATTGCAAAACACCCAAGTCAAGGAGAAAACATTGCAAGCCTCCAGAAAGAAACCATTTAAATAACATGGAGACATAGTCAGAATCACCCAAGATTTAGCATGTTCCTCATTAAAGGAACAGATAGCTTACAATATAATAATCCAGAAGGCAATGGGGCTAGGATTACAACCAAGGATAAACTACCCAATAAAAATTAGTATTATCCTTTAGGGAAATGATGATCATTTAATATAATTGAGGATTTTCAAGCATTCCTGATGAAAAGGTCATAGCTAAATAGAAAATGTGACATTCACACACACAAGATTCAAGAGAAGCATAAAAAGGTAAACACAAAAGAGAAATCATGAGACTCATTAAAGATAAACTGTTTGCCTTTATATGTGGCAAAATTATACATGTAACTATTTAGAATTTTAATGTTACCAGGGCAATTAGGAGTCTATATAAACAAAGGGCACATGTCTGAGTCAAATGCATTGGAAATTAAGGGGATACCTATCAGCTAGGGAATGGCTGAACAAGTTGTAGTATATGATTATGATGAAATGCTATCATGCTATAAGACTGAAATAACAAAAATAAAATTTTACCTAAGTTAATTTATTTATCCAGTACCATACCAATCAAATTACTAAAGAATGATTTTGCAGATCTAGAAAAAAATAACATCTCTAGTTCCTATGCAAATATGGGCAAGACATTTAACCTCTCTTGGTTTCTTTGCCTGTAAAATGAAGAGTTCCAACTAGATGATCCCCAACACATTTCACAGCTTTAAACCCCTGAACCTTGTGAGCAGTATTATTATCCCATTTTATATAAGGTAAAAGTTAAGGAATTTTTTCAATGAATAAATGAAAAAGAACATATAGTATATATAAGAATAAGATTTTGTTCTTTTTCTGGATATTTTCCTATTCTCCCATTCCTAATTCATAACAGATGTCTCTGTATTGAATAATAAAGTGTTTGACTTTACAAACTAATCACCTGTATAGCCTATAAGCCATTGTATTTTCAGATGAAAAATCTTGCTTGATGACCTTAACAGAAAGTTCAAAGGTGATGTTCAGCTTTGACCTGATGGTCTGACACTTTAATATTTTCTGAGAAATTACTCTAGAAATTATTCCCCTGGTTTCACTGCTCCTGATATGAGAACTATTCTCTTTAATTTCTCTATTGTAATGAGTTTAATCTCTTTCTGTCTTTCCTTACATGCCCTCTGGTGGGAATATAGAGAATGAAGAATGAAAAACTTGGACAAGTCATATACTGGACTGTGTGACACTCTCTCTCTGTTGCTGTCTCTCTCTTTCTCACATATACATACACATGTATATCTATGTATCTATGCATAGATGTTTAAGAGAAATACAGCTTTATGCAAATTTATAAAAATTTATTTCTCACTTTATAATTCTCATACTATTAAATAGTAAGTGGGTTAGTTTTGAAGGGAGTCATTTTTCTTGTTTTGTTTTTGGTAAATATTTTATTTATTCCAGGAAAATTGCCACATTAAGGAAAAGAACATAAAAGAACAATTCACTTAAGTAGGTACTAATGTTGGTAAGAAATTCAACTGTAGCTTGAAGTCTTAGAGAGTTGCCTGGGATACTGAGAGGTTAATTGACTTGCCCAGAGTTACATGACTAATATGTATAAAAGTTAGGATACACATAAACTTAAATTAGGTCTTCCTAAGTACTAACTTCTATGCCAAATCTGTAATCCTAAGTGACAGCTGTTTTTAAATGGTGGGGAAATTTGTCCAAAACCTTTGAAATAGATATCTTTTCTTGTTGCCTCCTAATTGTTCTCCTCTTACTCCTCAGCCTTTTGCAATATAGCTTCCAAACTCACCATTCCACTGAAACATCACTGTTCAAAGTTAAAAATGATCTTTATCATTAGTTTTTCTTAAAAAAAATAACCCTTACCTCCTGTCTTAGAATCAATACTGTTATTAGTTCCAAGGCAGAAGAGCAGTAATGGCTGGGCAATGGGCATTGCCCAAAGTGGCATAGCTAGGAAGTGTCTGAGGTCATATTTGAAAAACAAGACCTCTGCCTCTAGATCTGTTTCTCTATCCACTAAGCTTAGAATTCCTTTGGCTATTGACAGAATTGCTGCATCCTGCACAAGTAGCCATCTGTCACCACTGGAGTGTTTAAAAAGAAGTAGAGAAACGACTGCAAACCTGTCTCAAAGCTGGTAGCAGACCAGATTAATTTTTCAATTCAACCAGGTTGGATTTCTAAGCTGTGTGAAGATATGAGTTTTTCCTTTAGGCTAATTCTAAAACAAGACAGTGCCAAGAATTATCTGGGGCTGCTCTGCTGAGCTCAAGCACCACTGAGGTCCCAGAGCGGCCTGGGGTTCACTATACGTGCCTATCAAAGGTCTTCTGAGACTGTATCATGCTGTAGACAATGTTCCTCAGATGGTCTTGAGAGGCGACTACTTCAGAGGAGATGCATACTTGTTCTCTGCTTCAGTCTGTTTCCAAAATGGAAAATGGAGAGTGGAGAGGAAAGATGGTGTCTCTACTTGGAAAGAGGAGAAAGGCACCTCATATTTAAAAGTTCTAATCCTTACATTTAACTTATTCAAGACTGCTCACCCAATTCACCTCCTGGGAACAAACTAATAAATTCCTGAGATAAATGAATAGAAAATAATCAGTGGAAATTGAGTAATTCTTTGTTTACTCGTTTATATTTTGTGGTTGAGGAGAGAGTGATGCAAACTAAGCTCTAAATCCATGCTTATAGGTGATAGACTTAAAAATTCAATCTTTATCTTGAAAGAAGAGAATAGGTTCTTTTCATGCTTTTAAAAATCAATTTAGTCAATTTTCTAATTTATCCTCAATATAGATAAGTTATGGGGGCAGGGGGAGGAATTAGGTCACTCAATGAATAGAGAGGTCCGAGGTTCAAATCTAATCTCAGACACTTCCTAGGTGTGTGACACTGGGCAAGTCACTTAAACCCATTGTCGAGCCCTTTCCACACTTTTGTCAAAACATAATATTGGTTCTAAGATGGAATGCAAGGGTTTTTTAAAGAGTAATAGAGGATTTTGCTAATATTCCCTTTAAATTTCCTTTTAATGCATCAATGTGCCAAGTATTATATTAAATTTTTGAAAATGACCCTTTAAAATAATAAAAGTATTAAAGTTGGGAGGAACTTTGCAATTCATCTAATACTAGTGGGAAAGACACAAATCTTAAATTAAATAATAAAACATATCCATCTTACAATCTATTGAGGAAATAAAATACATTAAAACAAATAGATATAAACACAAAATATTTTATTTAAGTAGTAAAAATTTTAAAAACAAAATGATATGCAAAGTCCAAGAGGGAAGTTCATCATCAAGGGAGGTCAATTCAGCTCAATAGACAATTAATAAATACTTACTAGATGTCAGGACATGAAATATAAAATCCAAAGAAAGCATCATGGAGGATTGGACTTTAATATATGGATAGGGATGCCATGGGAAAAAGAGCAAAGAAGAACATTCCAAAAGCATAAAATTCCCAGCATTTATTCAGAGAGAGAAGAGTAATATAGCAGGTTTGAGTGAGTAAAAGAAAATAATACAAAAGAGAAAATTCAAAATATCTTTGGAAAGACAGAGTGGGCTCAGAATGTGCAGGGCCTTGCATACCAGACAGTGTAGGCTATTCTTTGCTCAGAAGGAACCTCTGAAGATTTTTGAACAAAGGAATGATGTGGCACAATCCAATCAGTTTTTCTATTACACCATATATTATCACTTCATTCACCAATCCAGAAGTGGGAGTCACTTGCAAAGAGATGATAATTGAACCACAGAGGAAATTAATAACTTCAATAAGAGAGAATATTGAGATTAAAGAAAAGAGAGCCCAGGACAGAGCTTTTGGGTTAGTGAATGGAATGATAACATGTGTTGTAATGGAAAAACTGGTGCATTGGCCTACAGAAAAGTTGAGTTTGAGTTCGAGGTTCACCTCTCACTAAACACTAACATGGGGCAAGGGTGGGGGATCACAGTCATTAATAAAATGGTAATAGTGATATTTATACCACTTTCCTCAGAGAGTCACTGTTATCCAATGAGATTTTTAACATAAAGCCCTTTATGATCTTTAAAGCATTTATAAAGATGAGTTTTTATTACTAATGAATATACCGTCTGAAAAGATAACTAGCCTCATGAATGTTCTTCTATATATTTAGTTTAATTTTATAATTTTTTCATCTCAGTAGACTCTTGACTCTTTTGTATCTTCCCCACAGTGGCTGAAGACCAGATTGTTTTGTTCATCCCTCCTCCAGGGATAACACTTTAAGGGCAGTGGTGGGAGGTGAGGAGAGGACTCCATTCTCTGCCATTGTATTCCCTCCATTTTCTGGGTTTCTTTGTACCCAACTTCCATTTAACCACTTAATAGTCAGAGAAGCTCTTACAAAGGGCTATTTCCTTGAAAGGTACAGCAAAAGTCAACATCATCCCCCTTTCCTAGGCATCTTGCCTTAAAGTCCACTCTGTGCAACTCTGCCTCCTAACCTCTACATGAGAATGTAAAAAAGATCCACTTTGACACCAGTCCTTAGGAATAGATTTCACTGTTTGTACTGTTCCATTTAGAAAATGTTTATTTTTAACCCTTGGTTTCTATCTCTATGCAGATCCTTTATTCATAAGAAAAATTTCATCCAGTGACAGTGACGTATTTTAACAATTATGCACACAACATAAACTTCTGTTTGAAATTTTATGGAAGACTTTTTGAGTATATAAATGAATGATGTTTACTGATTTCCTTTTGTCCATGTTCAAATGTCTTCCTTACCTGTGATTTATGTCATTCGTTATGACCTTGGGCAAATCATTTGACTGACTTGTGCCTCAGTTTACATATGTAAAATAGGAGAATAGGTTAAGTTCCTTTCCATCTCTAAAACCTTGATCCTCTGAACTACAAAAAGACAAATTGGTTCCCCCATCATATTGAATGCTCAATAAGCATCTCTTTTATCAAATATTTGATAAGCTTTCCTGCTACTAAATTAAGACTCATCGACTTAATCCTTGAGGGTCCTTCCTCCCAGAAACCTTTCTATTATCAACATGACCATTTATATAATAACAGGCTAAAATTTTTGTCAGCTCTATAGCAAAAATGAATAATATGGAAATAGGTATCAAGTGATAACATTTGTACAACACAGTGGAATTTTGCTTGTAGCCTCTGGGAGGGGGGAAGGCAGAAGTGAGGGAAAGAAAATGAATCATGGAAACATAGAAAAATATTTTAAAATACATTTAAAAATTAAAATAAAAATATTTTTAAAACCCTTACTTTCCATCTTAGAGTCAATACTGTGTATTGGCTCTAAAGCAGAAAAGTGGTAAGGGCTAGGAAATGGGGGTGGAGTGACTTGCCCAGGGTCACACAGCTGGGAAGTGCCTGAGACAAGATTTGAACCTAGGACCTCCCATCTCTAAGCTTGGCTCTCAATCCACTGAGCCACCCAGCTGCCCCCTAAAAGTAAAAGTTTGATCAATACTTTAACAGTTTTCTTAAATGTACTCTATTCATTCCATATTTGTTAAATATGTATGTATTTCTACAATGCTCCTTGTGTAATGGTACAAATCATTCCCTAAGTTTGTCCTATGCTGGGACCATAGGTTTCAGAAATTTGTGCTCTCTCTCTCTCTGTCTCTCTCTCTCTCTCTCTCTCTCTCTGTATCTGTCTGTCTCTGTCTGTCTCTCTGTCTCTGTCTCTGTCCCTCTGTCCCTCTGTCTCTCTGTCTCTCTGTCTCTGTCTCTGTCTCTGTCTCTGTCTGTCTGTCTGTCTGTCTCTCTGCCCCCCCCTTGTGATTTCAGCTTAGTTACTTTTCTAGATAGGTGAGATTTTTCTGTCCCCTTTCTTCATTGCCCTTTTTCATATATCTCCATTTAATTAAAATTACATTGTTAAGAGCTACTAATGGACTCCTGACTTGAGTATAAATTTTATAACAGTGACCAGAATATTTTATTAATATTACATTTAATAATTTTACTTTTTATTTATTACACTTGCTAATCACTAAGGATAAAAAATTCATGTAAGGTATAGTCTCTGCCCTCAGGTAACATACAGTCAAGTAGGGGATAACAGGTACAATGATAATATAAAACACATTTTAAGAACATAAGGAAAGTGCAAAATAATCTATGAAATCTGTTATCCATCTGGAGAGAAGGAATCAGGGAAGGTTTTTATGAAAGTGATGGTATGAATTTCATTGAAAACTTCTAAGTATATACTACCTTGTCTTGGTGATTTATTTACATTTATGCAGTTTCTTACTACTTGATCTAATAACTCAAATACACTGTTATACAAAATAATAAAAGTCCTCTAAATAAAAGACTGAAAAAAGAATACATACATATACCTTCTAAGTCCATCTTCTACACTATGAACAAGTGGTTTCATAGGCTTGAGATTGTTTCCTGTTTTGAATGTCTTCAGAGGTCCAGTTGTTACCTGATTTATCATCCTCTGAAAAAATGCTTTCTAATTTTGTTTGATCTCAGTTCACCTTTGAAGCTGACTTACCATATTTGATGGATCTCCCAGGTCTTTCTTTGGAAAACTTAAATATAAGATGTATTTTTGATCTCATATTAGGTTCTTATACTTTAATACATAGGATTCAGGGCTTGGTTTTTCCTTGTTTTAGGTATTCAAGAAGCTAGATTTTTTGTCTATGTCAAATATTTTTCTTAGAGTTCTCAAAAAATATTTGTAGAAAGTTTAGAAGTTTTTCATGAGTTATATGTTTTCAACTTAAAATTATTTTCATCTCTATTTCCATAATTACCTTCATTTTGTGATTGTTTCCTTTTTTTAAACTGAATTTTTTGGTTGTTTTGGTTGTTTGGTTGCCTTAGAATCAAGAACATTGTAATTACTCTTGTTACAGAATACTTCACCATAATCATTTCCTTAAAATGTTTCCTTTTCATTACTCAGAACCATTCTAGGTTAGGAAATATACACAAATAACTACAACACAAGGCAATATCTAACTACTATATGAGTGGTACAGACTAGCAATACCATAATATAGGAGAGAGATAGAGAGAGAAGCAGAGACAGAGAGAGAGACACAGTGAGAGAGAGAGAGAGAGAGAGAGAGAGAGAGAGAGAGAGAGAGAGAGAGAATGTTGCAAATAGCTCTTTTGAAAAGAAGCAGAAATCAAGGTACCTAACCTTGATTTTGATTGGGAAATATGGGAATTGATTGATTTTGATTGGGAAAGATGGGGTGATTAGGCTTTAAAAGGTATGTCATATCCAACACATCATTGATGATAGGAATATAGTGGCCACTGATCCATTTCTACACAAAAAGAAGGCTAAAATACATTTTGTTCCTTTTTTTTTCACTTTTCCCCATTCTAAGTTTTTGACAATTTTGGTAATCTTGCACAATTCATGTACATTTAAGCTTTTTTTACTCTATAACAATTTCTAAACAAAAATAATTTTTAAGTAGACTGAGGTTTGTGGTACAAGAGATTAAAGATCAGGCAATAAATCAAAATATCAGGATTGGGAGATCATTTTATATTTGTCTTTTCAAATGTCTGATTCTTCATGACCCCCATAGACCATGCTATTAATGAAGTTTTCTTGACAAAAATACTAGAATAGTTTTCTATTTCATTCTCAGGTGAATTAAGACAAACAAGAGGTTAAGTAAATTGAACAGGGTTATAAAGCTAGTAAATGTATGAGGCTAGATTTGAACTCAGGCTTTTCTGACTCCAAATCTAGCATTCTATCCTTTGAACCAACTAGCTGACCTCTAGGCAAATAGCTAGATGGTTCAGTGGATAGATTACTAAACTAGGAATCAGAAAGACTTGAGTTTAAATCTAGACTCATCTACAAAATAAAGGGGGCTGAACTCAATGGACTTCCTTCTGGTTCTAAATCTATAATTCTGCATAAAGCAGTTTATGAACTTTAGAGAGATATAGAAGTGCTGCTTGTTATTTTTAGATATATGAAGTAGAAATGTCACAAGTGAAAATGAGAAAGAAGGGCTACATATAACTCAGTAAACCAAGAAAATCTGTGTTAAAAAGTAAGATGATCTTAAAGTATTGAGGAATTTTGCTGCTCACTATCTCAAGGAGGAAAATGCATGAAAAGTGTGAGGAAAATCCTGTACAATATTAAAACAAAAAAAGGCGGCTGTGGAAATATATATAATTATCAACCTTTACGTCTACTTTCTCTCCTTTATAAAATCTATATGAAAGTGATTTACATAAATTTCAAAGACATCTTCAAGGAAAATAAGAGAAAGGAACTAGCAAGAAAATTTTACAAACTCTTTTTTATAGTGGACCTCTTCTTTATCCATCACGCATGTGACTGAACAGTGTAGGGAATACAAGATCTCGTCATGTTTATTGTTTGAGGATTACAAAAAATAAATCAGTAAATAAAACACACATATGATTGGTTAAGCAAAAATAAAGTCTTAAAGAATGTCCTTCAAGAGTTTCATACATATGTTAAGATACAAAATTCTTCGAAAAAAAACATCACCAGAAAAGGAATTCTGTTCAACAGACCCTCTGATTATTAACATTAAACAAGATATAAAACATGGAGTTATAGGTTCACCAAATGTGTCTGCCATTCTCATGCAAGATGAGTTAAGTAAGGTCAAATGGAAGACAGATGCTCTATAAAAATGAAATCTTCCAGACCTTTCCATTTGTTGGTGATGTTTTGCTGATGGTATAAAAAAAACAGAACATTATAAAGCCTCTTCTCTGAGATATACAAATACTTAAAAATGACTGGGCTAAAAATCCATACAAGGAAAAAGAAATAGTGAATAGAAAGTAATTATTGTACAGATTCTGACAGAGGATGACCTGAACGTTCTGTTGAGTTATTACATATATCAGGGACAATGAGTTTGGCTCAGAATTAAAGAGGAAGGAAAAAGTCAACTGAATCATATTTGGGAAATATAATAGAATTTTAATGACTCCCTCAACCTTCTGTTGGAAACAAAGACTCATATTTTTTAAACAATTATGTTCCAATAGGCTCTATGGTCATGTGTCCTAGAATACCACAGTCCTCAAAGAATTACAGTTTGGGTAAATGAAAAGTCAGTGAAGAGGCACAACACATTATGTAGGTGTCAGTAGGCTATAATACATTATGAAACAAAATTGCACAAGATAAGTGTCATAAAGGGTGCCATTAGAGTGATGCATGATTAGAAAAAAAATGTAGACCAGTCATATAGCAAAAGCAAAGGATAACCTATGGACAGCCCACATGTTCCATTGGTATTCAAATAAGGTCAAGCAAACTAGAGATAGGCCCTGCCATGTTGATTATTTTTCTTTCTCCTATGAAGGATTTATTGGAAGATGTGGCTGGGTGGTAATGTCTCCCATTGGAGAGGTACTTAGGACTATGTTGGAAAGGTTTGAGAGAGCCAAGTGCTAAATTTTCACTGTATTTATACCATAGAAATTTCAAACACTACAAATCAAAACTTGATTTATTGTTTTGTTGATCATCTACACTTTAAAAAGTGATGGAGAAAATGTTAATAATGAAGATTAAACTTAAAAGAGTTGTCTCTTTTCTTTTCAGAGAGCCAATTATTAAAACTTTATCATCATACACTTGGAACCTCTAATTATAAAGTCACAGATCCTTCAAAGTACCAAAATGAGTATTTAGGCTACAAGAAGGTGATGGCAACAAAAATACTAATTTTAGTTTTATTTGCAATAATTTAAGCTATAGGACAGTGATTACCAAATGCCTCACCTGGGAATATAGCTCCTTTAAGAATAATCAGCTCTACAGTGGTAATGTAGGCCATTTCAGAAACACCAATAAAGATAGCTTATATTTAATATATCATTTCAAGATTTACAATGTGTTTTCTTTACAAGTAGCTGTGAGGTAGACTTAAAAACATCATCTTCTCATTTTAAAGGTAAAGAAACTGAACAATAGAGTGATCCCATGGTCTGTCCAGAATCAAGCTAGCTAGGTAGCTAGCTAGGTAGCTATCAGAAGCAGATTCCAACCCTATTCTCCTGAAACCATATTCAAAGCTGTCTCCACACTGCCTCAAAAAGCTGCTTTTAATCTATAGGATATAGGAAATTCAAGCATAGAGAGAGGCAGAGCACATTGCTAAGAACATCTATCTTTTCTGGCTATCAGCTCACTTCTCTGATTTGTTTTACTGTAGTAACACTATTTCTTATATAAATTTTGTATCCCTGCTCCTAGCAAATGATTAATCAATATTTGTTCAATTGAATTATCAGGCAATCCAGTAGCATGTATTAAGTACCTACTATATTCCAGGCACTAATGTGAGTTCTAAGTATATAAATGCAAAAGCGCCAGGACCTTATATTATCCTGGGGAGACAGGCAAAAGTCCAAAGATAAGTAACTATAGGATCTGTACAAAAGGGTGAAAAAATTAGATGGCACAGTAGATAAAGCACAGGGCTGGAGTCAGGAAAATTCATATTTCTGAGTTCAAATCTGGCTTCAGTTACTTACTAGCCGTGTGACCCTGGGGAAGTAATTCAATCCTGTTTGCTTCAGTTTCCTCATCTGAAAAATGAGCTGGAGAAGGAAATGTCAAATTTTTCTAGTATCTTTGACAAGAAAACCTCAAATAAAGCCACAAAGAGTCAGATATTACTGAAAAATAACTGAACTACAATATAACAAGACATAGCGAACACAATGGGAAGTAAAATAAAAAACTTTGGCTGCATTAAATTAAAAAAGGTTTTGCACAAACAAAACCAATGTAACCAAGATTAGAAGGGAAACAACAAACTGGGAGGGATATTTTATAGCAAATCTCTCTGACAAAGGCCTCATTTCTCAAACATAAAAAAATGAATCAAATGTTTAAGAATTCAAAGCATTTCCCAATTGAAAAATGATCAAATAATATGAACAGGAAATTCTCAGATGAAGAAATTAAAACTATCTTTAATCATACAAAAAATGTTCCAAATCACTATTAATTAGAGAAATGCAAATTAAAACAACTCTGAACGTATCACATCATACTTATTAAATTGACCAATATGATAGTAAAGAAAAGCAATAAATGTTGGAGGGGCTCATCTGCTTTGGCGGAGAGAGTTTCTTCAGTAGGGAGTGCCTACATGAATGAAGTCACAAATCAAAAAGAGAGAGACAGACAGACAGTCAGACAGACAGAGACAGAGATCCCTTAATGCCTCTAAGAAAAAATAAAAAATCTTTTGTTTTGTATTTAAAGCCTTTTACACTCTGGCATAAATCAGAAATTCTGATTTCAGTCAATTAATCAATCAATTTAGATTTATTAAGCACCTACTCTGTGCCAGGCATTGTGCTAAGGACTAGGGGATACATAAAAGAGCAAAAGACACTCACTTGACTTCACTTCACACAGTGTGAATTTCAAAACTACTCCACCCTATTCAGATCATTCTTTAGAAGATTGGATTTAGCTATTTCCTGATCAATAACAATAGAGATACTTGGAATAACGGAATCAAATCTTGGAAACTACATTCTCCACCCTACTCAGTGTAACAAGATTAGGAAGGGCTACAGCAAACTCAAGATTTAATTATTTGAGAATATGGCTTTCAACAGACATGTGCAAAAAAAAGGACAGACCTCTGGGTAGTCCTAGGTCAAGCTAGAGCCCACATTGGCACATGTGAGACACAGGAAATGAGGTAGAGAACAGCCTCTGGAGTGCTCGGGACTTCCTGTGAGGAGGGCTAGAATGCAGTGGAGGCTGGTTCTTGAGGTTGGAGGAGCCCCACAGACTGCTTTCCTTCAGATTGGTCACATGAGTGATAAGGACTGATCCCTTTCCCTGCCTTGGCTATCCAAGGCCTTAACCCCCGCTTTGGCTCAGCCTGAGCCAGAGTGGCTCTGAGTTAAACTTCTTTCCTTCTCTCCCTTCCTCCTGTTGTAATTAAAACACCATAAAAATTTGGCAGCTGACTTGAGTGTTTCATTTAGGAATTACAAAAGTGAAGTCCTTGGCTACCTTAAATTAATATATATCAGTCTTTTAAAGTGATTTCAATATCACAACAGGAGCTTGTAATATCATGGGGGAAGATGGCATGCAAACAAATATATACAAAGCATCTCATAAGGATAAAGGATAAATAGGAAATAATTAAAAGAAGGAAAGTAGTGGAATGAAAGGGAGTCAAGGAAGTCTTCTTGTAAAAGGTTGAAGTTTAGTTGGGCTTTAAAGGAAGCCAGGGAGGCAGTAATTGGATCAGAAGATAGAGAGCACTCCAGATGTGAAGGATACTGATTAATTTTGTTGTATATATGGAAATATCAAGGATATTCAGGTGTGAATTTGTGGTGCACACAGGTACAAATTTGCCTTTGTGAACAAGTGTGAATTTTTGTGTTTGGGGTGTGGGTTAGTGTGAGCAGGTATGAATTCATGGTGTTTTTAGTGGTGACTTCATATAGGTATATAACTGTAAGAAAATGTTCTTATGTACAAGGGAAGTAATGATTTCACAGTACTCTGCTTGACCAAATACATCTGGAACATTTTATTCACTTTTCCCTCCATTTTAAGGGAACTATAAAGAGGAAAAATTTCAAGAGTTCCTTAGAGCACTTCAAATGTGATGTCCTTCACTTCTGATCAATAAGACAATAAATTACTGGAATAGCTGAACATTCTCAAAATAAATAGGACCAGATAACATGAAATTTGCAGCAAAATGGAATGTTGATTCAAAGTTTCTCTTTGACAAAGTTGATAAAGTTTGCTAGTGGAGTGACTCTCATTGTGCCAATGGAACTATTACCTCATTGTGATGTTGGTAATGCCCCCAAACTAAGCAAATTCCTACCAATCCATGCCTGTCCATCCTGCTCTCCATATCCTCCCATATTTTAAACCAAAAAGGGTCTGCCTCTTTTGATTTCACTCTAGTCAATAACATTTTTATATTGAGCTGAAATTCATCTTTCTGCAATTCCCAATCATTGGTCTTATTCTTGGTATCTGAAACAGAATAATCTTAATCCTAATTCCATATAACAATGCTTCAAATATTTGGAAATATTTACATATATTGGGAAAAAGTTATGATGTTCCACCTCAGTATATTCTTCTATAGGCCAAAGATTCCAGGTTCCTTCAAATGATCCATATAAGATGTGGAGTCCCTAACTATCCTACTCTCCCATATTTGAATGTGCTCCTGTTTGTTCCTCTTAATATTCCTATTAAAATGGAGGAAAAGTTGAACAAAATGCTCAACAAGTGCTTTGAACCAGGCAAAGTACTATGAAACCATTACCTTCCTTATTCATGATATTATTATCTTTCTATCAAAGCAACACTAAGATCATATTAGTTTTTCTCACAATAGCATCACAATGTTGACTTAAAGCTTGCATAAATACAAGCAACTTAGAACCTTAACTTTTTTCACATAAACTGTTGTGTAACCACACCTTCCATACCATACCTTTGTGGTTTATTTTTTTAATCCAAGAATAAAGCATTACATTTATTGCTATCAAATTTCATATTGCTAAATTCAACCAACAATCAAAAATCTTCCCTGGCTCCTAATTACTTAAAGACAAAAACAACAAACTTAGTTTGACATTTAAGATCTTTCCTAGTTTCAATT
Source organism: Monodelphis domestica (assembly GCF_027887165.1). Classification (NCBI taxonomy): domain Eukaryota; kingdom Metazoa; phylum Chordata; class Mammalia; order Didelphimorphia; family Didelphidae; genus Monodelphis; species Monodelphis domestica. The sequence goes on along the minus strand of NC_077231.1, from coordinate 185,324,248 downwards.
TATATTTCCAGACTTTATATTTCCATTATTCCCTTTCATACTTTCTTTGTTCCTGTCAAACTCTACTGACTGTTCTACCATTTCATCCTGTCCTTTTCCACCTCTCTGCATCTTTCTAGGCCCACCTCCATGCCTGGAACATGTTTCCTCATCACACAGCCTACTAAAAGAATCCTGTTCTTTTAAGTCTCATCTCAGGAAGTGTTTCTGTGAATCCTTCCCTGATTACCCCAATAGAAAGAGATCTCATTCTCATCAAACTCCCCTAGAGCATTTTATCTAGAGTCCTCCTTTGGTTTTATTATATTTTACACTGTATCACACTGCTTGTATATGTCATATCAATGACAAACCCCTTCTTCAGCAGAGTACAAACTCCTTGAGGGAAAAGACTACATTATATTTTCCTTCTTTATATTCTCTGTGCCATTCATAGTGCTGATCTTAGCTTAGACATGGTAGATAATAAATGTTAGTTGAATTAATTAATTCATTTATTTCACAAAGATTTACAAAGAGTTTTCTTCACAATAACTGGCAAGTAGTTCTCTTTCCATTTCAGGGATGGGGAAATGGAGACAACAAGAGGAAGCAGTTTGCCCATGGTTGTATACACAGCGAGTAAGTGTTGGAAGCAGAACTAGAACCTAGATCCCTTTCCCAGTTTAGTGAGAATAGATGTGTTGCAATCCAATTTAAATCCATTCTTGTTTTCATGTCCTTGGTGAATAAAAGAACAACTCTTCACTTTAATTAATGAAATATTCATCCAGACACGAACCTCCTAAGTCTCCTTCCTCTCAGCCTTCTCTCCTACAGGTTATAACAATTCCATTATTATAATGCTTACTCTCTTGCCTATTTGGAAACTAGCAGTCCTAAGGACTATTTCTAGATTGACTTACAGATAGAAAAAGTGATGCTCTTGTGAAAACTGCAAACTTGTCTATGTTCTATACTGATTCCTTAAGATGTGTGGTCAATGAAAACCAGTAATTTAGCACCACCTATTGTATGTTTCTGGAACTATTAGAAACAGTATGATAAAAAATATATCTCCCAAAGAGATTCCTCCTTTTAAAGAACTGATGAAAACACTAAATTCTAAAATATATTTTGAAGAATATATTTTATTTTTTTAAAAGAAGCAGACTTGGTGTGTCAACAGTAAAGTTTAAAAAAAAACAATTTTGGACAGTTAAGTGGAGTAGTGGATAGAGCACTGGGTTGAGAGTCAGGAGAATAATCAGTTCAGGCCTCAAACATTTACTAGCTGTGTAATCTTGATCAAGTCTCTCAACTCTGCTGCAGTTTGCTCATCTGTAAAATCAGCCAGTGAAGGAAATGGAAAACCACTTGAGTATGAAAATAAAATAATAAAATAACATTTTTGAATTGTCAGGATTGGTAGTGGATCATCTAGTTCCTGAATTCATAGTACCAAGTATATACTTGTCTAAATGTTATTTCCCCAAATCATAGCTTTTGAAAAAGGAATGTAAAATCACTGTGTTTTCTTCATCAAAGAGAATTGTCATTATATGGAAATTATAACATAGTTGTAATATTTTAAGCCACTTTGTGTTAGCATTTTTTAAAATTATGTCCCATATATTTTGTGTTATTTATATTAAACATATTATTTAACATTGTATGCCATAAAGTCCAGGATTATATTGTCCATAAAGGGACTTGAGTTATATAGAGTGAGAGAACATGATTATATCCCATAACATCAAATTTAAGGGTCTAAGTTGGTATCCAAGTATCTATGAGAATGCATTTATTGCTCTGTTATTTGCAAATTTGTTCAAACTCATTTTATATTTCCTTCCTCTTCACTAAAGTCCTACTCTCATTTCCCACCATAACAGAGTAATGGCACTGGTTTTTTTTTTTTTTTAAGTTATGTCATCATTGTATCAGTCATACCAAACTGGAACAGCTTAGAATGCAAGTCCAGTGACAGAGTCCAGGGCCATTGTCACCCTGTGTCTATTCCCTGAGGACAAATCTAAAACACACTGAGGCTCATCACCAGAAAGTTGTTCCTCAGTAAATCTGTGGGAGGTTTTTGGCTGTATCGAATCAGGAAGATTATCTATGATGATTGGGGTAAGCATAGGGATTACCTACCCTGATGAAATAATGACCCTTTTGAAGTCTGAAGGCATATTTCCTTCTGGCATCACCCATTGAGTTAATGAGTTCCAGAAATGTATTACTCATTATTTGATGTATTGCTTCCTCCTATTTGTCTCAAGTTTACCTTACTCAAATTTCAAAGGGTACACTTTCATCCCAGCATTTCTGGATTGTTTTATGCAAGTCTGCATTCACTTCATTTATGCCATTCATGCTTTTACAGGTTTTACTCATGTTTCTCTTAGCCTTAAACTTTCAAGACTAAAATAGTCTAGTTTTCTTAGTTTAGCCTCATATCATCCATGCCAAATTGCTAATAATCATTCCCAACAAATAATCACTTCAATCGCTTCTCTTTCTATCTTTATGGAGTAGCAAACACAATATCCCAATAATAGACTCACCATAGTTTTGTGTAATCTTTTCTCCCTCATAAACAGCATACTACTGATTGATGATTCTTGAGAGTCAATAAATTTCAAACTCATTTAATTGTGTTGGGACCATTGTACTAGATGCTGGAGAGACCCAAAGCTTAACTACAAAATTGTACTTACCCTTATAGGCTTCATACTCCAGTAAGAGTATGAGATATATATGGAGATAACCATAAGATGCAGTATTATATGACAAGTACATTATCACAAAATCATACTTGAAGTAACTTCAAAGGTTTTCTGGTCCCAACTATGCCTGAAATGGAATTCCTTCTATAGCATACCTGTGAAATTTTTCACTGAAGCTACTCTTAGAGACAAGGAGGAACTTCTTTCTATCTCTTGCTATTGGATTTTATTGACAGTATAAAAAATGCTGATGAATTGTTGAGTTTATTTTATCCTGCAACTTGCTAAAGTTATTCAATGTTTTGATTAGTTTTCGGTTGATTCTCTAAGTAAGCCATCATATCATCTGCAAAGAGTGATAGCTTTATTTCCTCATTGCCTATCTAATTCAGTAAGGACAAACTTGATACCCCCTGAAGCAATCAATTCCACTTTGAGATGACTCTAATTGTAAGTAGATTTTTCCATATATTAAGCCTAAATCTTTCTGATATTTCTACTCACTTCTCCTAGTTATAGGGGTCCCAAATAGAATAAAATATAATTCTTAGTGGATAGAACCATACTAAGGTAGGATATGGAGGCTTTTCTCTCAGGTGCTGACATGGAATGGGGCAGGCTTCCTCCACATGTCAGGTGACCACCCCATTCATTCCTCATATTTCTCTCCTTTGCCCAGCCCCATACTTAAATGTATCTGGGTCATACCTCTTCCACTGACCTGTCTTCTCCTACATCCTTCTAGGGATTGGAAGGTCAGAGGCTTTGAAGATGACGGTCAAGCAGATAATAAAATTATCAGTGCTCTCCTAGAAATATACAATGAAATAACATATTTCATCAAATATATTTCAGAAACCTAAATGCCACATTTCAAGAAACAAAAGGAAATTTCCTAAAAGTATGTGAATTATAGGGCAAAGTGTAGTGAGAGACTCTATAGAATGTTAGGAGAGAGTAATCTCAACTAGAAATTTACCACAAATACATTCAATCTCCAGGGTTTAGGAATCAAAGTAGCTTCCAAATTGTCAGGAAGATATAGTCCCTTATCAAGAAATAGCTATTGGATCACACAAAGTACTTGTGATTGATAATTAATAAAAGAAATATAATTTATATATTTAGAGGGGAAAAGGAATACTGCACCAAAGCCTAACTTAAGTTGCAAAGATAAGTAAATACCTGTAGGAAAGAAAATGGATTTTCAAAAGGAATCAATGATCATGTTCTTGATCAATGACATTGAGAGAATGCTAGAGGTAAGCAGTTTTTGAAATGTGAACTTAAGAGAAAAAAGTATTTTTAACAAAGGTTAAGAACACACAGACACACAAAAAATATTAGGGGATAATTCATTCTTTACTTGATGCAAGGAGATAAGACTATTGTTTCTCAGAAGGGTAACTCTGTGAAAAGGTCATAAAGTGAAACCCCTCCTAGATCACTGCTTTGTTGTAGCAGAGGGGCTAGTGAAGCTCAATACAACTATAAGCTATGCCATCCAGAATTACTCAAGATAGACAAATCATAGTAGACAGTTCTGACAAAAAGTGATCCACTGGAGAAGAAAATGGCAAACCACTTAAGTATCCATGTCAAGAAAACACTATAGATAATATTAAAATGATAAAAGAGAGGACATCAGAAGACCCTCAGGTCAGAAGGTATTCAATATACTATTAGAATAGTAAGAAGAAATAAGGTTTTCTTAAATGAGCAATTCAACAAAATAAAAGTATTTGGGGATAATAAAAATGGGGAAAGATGATATCTCTTCAAGAAATTTAAGGATACCAAGGGAATGTTTCATGGAAAAAATGGGCATGATTAATGACAAAAATGGTAAAGATTCAGTGGAAGCAGAAGAGATTAAGAAGTGGAAAGAATATACAGAAGAACTATATAAGAGAGATCTTAATATCACGGATAACTAGGATGATGTGACTAGAGAATGAAGTCAAGTGAGCCTTAGGAAATATTACTAAAAATAAAGCTAGTGGGGGTAACAGAATTGCAGCTGAGCTATTTACATCCTAAAAGATGAAGCTCTTAAAATACTACATTCAATACCCCAGAAAATTTGGAATATTCAACAGTGCCCACTGAATTGGAAAAGAATAATTTATGTCCCAATCCTAAAGAAGGCCAATGCTAAAGAATGTTGAAATTATTAAACAATTGTTTGTTTAATTTCACATTCCAGCAAGGTAGGCTTCAACAATATGTGAACCTAGAATCATCCAAAGAGCAGGCTGATTTTTGAAGAGGCAGAAGAACTAGATACCAAATTGTCAACATTCATTAGATTATGGAGAAAGCAACGGAGTTTCAGAAAAACATCTACTTCTACTTCATCAGTTATACTAAAGTCATTGACTGTGTGGATCACAACAAAATGTAGCAAATTCTCAAAGAAATGGGAGTCTCAGATCATCTTATTTGTCTCCTGAGGAACCTATATGTGACCCAAGAAGTAACAGAACCAAACATGCAACTTGGTTTAAAGATGGGAAAGGAATACAGCAAGATTGTACATTTTCACCTATTGATTTGACTTCTTTGCAGAGTACATCATTCAGAATATCAGATTGGTCAAATCAAAAATTGGAATTATGGCTATAAGAAGAAATATCAACAATCTCAGATATTCAGACAATACCACTCTGATGGCAAAAAGTGAAGAATTAAGAAGATTTTTATGCGGGTAAAAGAGGAGACTATAAAAGTTGACTTGAGGCTCAATATTAAAAAATAAAAATAAAAACTTGGCAACTGATCCCATCACTTCCTGGCAAATAGAGGGTTCAGTAAAATGGCAACAAAGTTGTATTTTATATTTTGGGCCTCAAAGATCACTGCAGACAGCTGTTATACTCGAAAATTAATCATGGAAACTTTATGCTAAATTTATAATTATTTATTAACCCATGAGGGTGTCTTCTGCCCAAGCCACCAATGCTGAATGGAGTAGAAGAATCAATCCCAGAAAACTCACATCCAAAAAAACCCTTGATCTCCTCTGTGGTTTCATCTTTTAAAGCCCTTTTCTTTACATCACTTCCTGTCTCTCTGAGCTGGTCAATCACATCCCAAGAACCAATCAAAGTCTCTTTGACTCAGACTTGTAACCCTTAGTTCCAGGTCATGTTCCTAGGGCTCTTAACCTGTGACCTCTGTTTGGAGGGTTCCAACCACACTAATGGGATGGGTTGGACAAGAAGAAAGTTCACGACCCTGAGAGGAAGGGGTTCCATTTACATACAACTGCAGCCATGAAATTAAAAAATGCTTACTTCTTCAAAGGAAAGCTATGACAAATCTGGACAGGATACTAAAAAGCAGAGACACCCCCTTATTGACAAAGGACCTTGCTGACAAAGGTCCATATAGTCAAAACTCTGATTTTTACAGCATCTGTGTGGCTGTGAGATTTAGATTAAAAGGAAAGCTGGCCACTGCTGAATCAATGCTTTTGAATTGTGCTGGAGAAGACTTTTGAGAGTCCCTTGGACAGCAAGGAGTTCAAATCAGGCAATGCTTAAATAAATTAATTCAAACTATTCACTGGGAGCTCAAATATTGAAACTGAAGCTTAAATACTTTGGCCACAAAATGAGAAGGTAAGATTCCTTGGAAAAGACTCTTATTGAAGGAAAAATTGAAGGCAAAAGGAAAAGAGAACAGAAAAGGATGAGATGGATATTTAGAGTCATGGAAACAATGAACATGAACTTGGACAGACTTTGAGAGATTATGAAGGTCAGAAGGGGCTGCTGTATTATGATCCATGGGGTCACAAAGAGTCAGCCAGGACTGAACCACTAAATAAAAACAATATGGGATGAACAAAAAAGGTGTAACTACTGGACTTGAGTGATCCAAGAGATATATTTTAAAAGAGGCAAAAGGTGGGGTAAACGCAGATAGAAAGATAGATAGATGATATAAAGATAAAATAAGATAAATTAAAATGTCCATTGAGCACTAGTGTGCCAAACACAAGGAATACAAATGCAATCAAGCAAGATATTTCCTGCCCACAAGGAGCTTGCATTTTAATTAGGGAATAAAGCAGATCAAGAGAACTAGAAGAGGGAAGGGCTACATACTCACCAGTATAGAATAGAAATGGTCTGAAAATGTGAGGAACTTGATTCAGGGAATAATATTGCAAAAGTTCACCTATCAGAACTAGATATCTAAGGAGAAGAATCCAGGATTGGAGAATAGGGGCACAGAAAAAGGAAGATGACCAGAGGCAGGTATAATCTGTATGACTTGCCTTTTCTATTCCCCTCTAAGGATAGTGCCTCCCCACTGTTATCTCCAATTTTCCCCATATATACCTTGTTTGTAAATAATTTTCTTGTATTTCCCATTAGAATAGTAGCTGCTCAGGTGAAAATCCTGTTTTTTGCCATTATCCTAAATATTTAGCAATGCCTAGTATATATTTGGAACTTAACAAATGCTTCTTGACTGGCTGATTGTCTGGTGATCTCTGGTGGACAGGAATGCAGAGGTTATTTCTTCTCCCCTAATATTTAGAGTTGGAGAAAATCAGACCCTACTGAGCTGACTAACAAAGGAGAATCTCAGAGAAGTGAAGTGGAGGGAATGAAATAACAGAATTATATTTCTTTTTTCTTTTCTTTTTTTTTTTTTGGAGATAATTGATAGAAGGGAAGTCCTTAATTTTTTTTTTGAATTTTAAACATTATTTTATTTGGTCATTTCCAAACATTATTCACTGGAAACAAAGATCATTTTTTTTCATCCCTGCCCCCCCCCCCACCACCACCACCTTTCCCTCTCCCATAGCCAACGCATGATTCCACTGGTTATCACATGTGTTGTTGACTCGAACCCATTTCCCTGTTGTTGGTATTTGCATTAGAGTGTTCATTTAGAGTCTCTCCTCAGTCATATCCCCTCCACCCCTGTAGTAAAGCAGTTGCTTTTCATCGGTGTTTTTACTCCCACAGTTTATCCTCTGCTTGTGAATAATATTTTTTAGATCCCTGCAGATTGTTACCACAATGTATCAGTCTCTGTGTACAATGTTTTCCTGGTTCTGCTCCTTTCGCTCTGCATCACTTTCTGGAGGTTGTTCCAGATTCCATGGAATTCCTCTACTTTATTATTGATTTTAGCACAATAGTATTCCATCACCAACCTATACCACAATTTGTTCAGCCATTCCCCAATTGATGGGCATCCCCTCGTTTTCCAATTTTTGGCCACAAAAAAGAGTGCAGCTATGAATATTCTTGTACAAGTCTTTTTCCTTATTATCTCTTTGGGGTACAAACCCAGCAGTGCTATAGCTGGATCAGAGGGCAGACAGTCTTTTATCACCCTTTGGGCATAGTTCCAAATTGCCCTCCAGAATGGCTGGATCAATTCACAACTCCACCAGCAATGAATTAATGTCCCCACTTTGCCACATCCCCTCCAGCATTCATTACTTTCCATAGCTGTCATGTTAGCCAATCTGCTAGGTGTGAGGTGATACCTCAGAGTTGTTTTGATTTGCATCTCTCTGATTATAAGAGATGTAGAGCACTTTTTCATGTGCCAATTAATAGTTTTGATTTCTTTGGCTGAGAACTGCCTGTTCATGTCCCTTGCCCATTTTTCAATTGGCGAATGGTTTGATTTTTTGTACAATTGATTTAGTTCTTTGTAAATTTGAGTAATTAAACCTTTGTCAGAGGTTTTTATGAAGATTGTTTCACAATTTGTTGCTACCCATCTGATTTTGGTTACATTGGTTTTGTTTGTGCAAAAACTTTTTAATTTGATGTATTCCAGATTATTTATTTTGCATTTTGTAACTCTTTCTAAGTCTTGCTTGGTTTTGAAGTCTTTCCCTTCCCAAATGTCTGACATGTATGCTATTCTGAGTTTGCCTAATTTTCTTATAGTTTCCTTCTTTATGTTCAAGTCATTCACCCATTTTGAATTTATCTTGGTGTAGGGTGTGAGGTGTTAATCTAAACCTAATGTTTCCCACACTATCCTCCACTTTCCCCAGCAGTGGAAATTTTTTTTTGTTTGTATGAAATAGTGGATTTTTGTCCCAAAAGCTGGGATCTCTGGGTTTGTCATATACTGTCTTGCTGAGGTTGCTTGCCCCCAGTCTATTCCACTGATCCTCCTTTCTGTCTCTTAGCCAGTACCAGATTGTTTTGGTGACCACTGCTTTATAATATAGTCTGACATCTGGAACTGCAAGGCCCCCCTCCTTTTTATTTTTTTTTTCATTATTTCCCTGGATATCCTTGATCTTTTGTTCTTCCAAATGAACTTTGTTATGGTTTTTTCTAAATCAGTAAAAAACATTTCTGGAAGTTCCATGGGTATGGCACTAAATAGATAAATGAGTTTGGGTACGATGGTCATTTTTAATATATTGGCTCATCCTACCCATGAGCAGTTAATGTTCTTCCAATTGTTCAAGTCTAGTTTTAGTTGTGTGGAAAGTGTTTTGTAGTTGTGTTCATATAGTTCCTGTATTTGTCTCGTTAGATAGATTCCTAAGTATTTTATTTTGTCTAAGGTAATTTTGAATGGGATTTCTCTTTCTAGTTCTTGCTGCTGAGCCGTATTGGAATTATATAGAAATGCTGATGACTTATGTGGGTTTATTTTATATCCTGCAACTTTGCTAAAGTTGCTGATTATTTCAATTAGTTTTTTGGTTGAATCTCTAGGATTCTTTAAGTAGACCATCATGTCATCTGCAAAGAGCAATAATTTGGTCTCCTCCTTGCCTATTTTAATACCTTCAATTTCTTTTTCTTCTCTAATTGCTACTGCTAGTGTTTCTAGTACAATGTCAAATAATAGAGGTGATAATGGGCATTCTTTTTTCACTCCTGATCTTAATTAATGGGAATGGATTTAGTTTATCTCCATTGCAGATGATATTAGTTGATGGTTTTAGATATATACTGTTTATTATTTTTAGGAATGACCATTCTATTCCTATGCTTTCTGGTGTTTTTAGTAGGAATGGGTGTTGTATTTTATCAAAAGCTTTTTCTGCATCTATTGAGATAATCATGTGGTTCTTGTTGGTTTGCTTGTTGATGTGGTCAATTCTGTGAATAGTTTTCCTAATATTGAACCAGCCCTGCATCCCTCGTATAAATCCTACTTGATCATGGTGGATGACCCTTCTGATCACCTGCTGGAGTCTTTTTGCTAGTATCCTATTTAAGATTTTTGCATCTATATTCATTAGGAGATTGATCTATAATTTTCTTTCTCTGTTTTTGGCCTGCCTGGCTTTGGAATTAGTACCATGTTTGTGTCATAAAAGGAGTTTGGTAGAACTCCCTCTTTGCTTATTATGTCAAATAGTTTGTATAGTATTGGAGTTAGCTGTTCTTTGAATGTTTGATAGAATTCACTGGTGAATCCGTCAGGCCCTGGGGATTTTTTCTTAGGAAGTTCTTTGATGACCTGTTGGATTTCTTTTTCTGATATGGGATTATTTAAGAAATCTATTTCTTCTTCTGTTAGTCTAGGCAATTTATATTTTTGTAAATATTCATCCATATCACCTAGGGTGGTATATTTATTGCCATATAGTTGGGCAAAGTAGTTTTTAATGATTGCCTTAGTTTCCTCTTCATTGGAGGTGAGAGCCCCCTTTTCATCCTTGATGCTGTTAATTTGCCTTTCTTCTTTACTTTTTTTAAGTAGATTGACCAGTACTTTGTCTATTTCGTCTGTTTTTTCAAAGTACCAACTTCTAGTCTTGTTTATTAGCTCAATAGTTCTGTCACTTTCGATTTTATTAATTTCTCCCTTAATTTTTAGGATCTCTAGTTTGGTTTTCTTCTGGGGGTTTTTAATTTGTTCGTTCTCAAGTTTTTTGATTTGCATTTCCAATTCCTTGATCTCTGTCCTCCCTAATTTGTTATATACACTCAGGGATATGAATTTTCCTCTAAGTACTGCCTTGGCTGCATCCCATAAGGTCTGAAAGGATGTCTCGCCGTTGTCATTTTCCTCAACGAAATTATTAATTGTTTCTATGATTTCTTCTCTAACTAACCAATTTTGGAGTATCATATTATTTAATTTCCAATTAATTTTTGATTTGGCTCTCCATGTACCCTTACCGATCAATATTTTTATTGCCTTGTGATCTGAAAAGGCTGCATTTATTATTTCTGCTTTTCTGCATTTGAGTGCCATGTTTCTGTGACCTAGTGTATGATCTATTTTTGTGAATGTGCCATGTGGTGCTGAAAAGAAGGTGTATTCCTTTTTGTCCCTATTTATTTTTCTCCATATGTCTATTAACTCTAATTTTTCTAAGATTTCATTCACCTCTTTTACCTCTTTCTTGTTTATTTTTTGGTTTGATTTATCTAACTTTGATAGTGGTTGGTTCAAGTCTCCCACTAATATGGTTTTACTGTCTATTTCCTCCTTCAATTCTCCTAGTTTCTCTATTAAAAATTTGGATGCTATTCCGTTTGGTGCATACATGTTGATTAGTGATATTTCCTCATTTTCTATACTCCCTTTCAACAGAATATATTTACCTTCTCTATCCCTTTTGATCAGGTCTATTTTTGCTTTGGCTTTGTCAGATATCATGATTGCAACTCTTGCCTTCTTTCTATCAGTTGAGGCCCAAAAGGTCTTACTCTAACCTTTAATTCTAACCTTGTGAGTGTCAACCCGCCTCATATGTGTTTCTTGAAGAAAACTAATGGTAGGGTTTTGGGTTCTAATCCAATTTGCTATTTGTCTACATTTTATGGGTGAGTTCATCCCATTCACGTTCAAAGTTATGATTGTCATTTGTGGATTCGCTGGCATTTTGATATTTTCCTCTAGTTCTGACCTTTCTTCTTTAGCTATCTCCTTTTGAACCAGTGATTTACTTTAGGTCAGTCCCCCTAGTCCCCTCCCTTGAGATGCTTCCTTTTCTAGCCCCTCCATTTTTATGCTCCCTTCACCTCCCCCCTCTCCTTCCCTCCCTTTTTATATTCCCTCCCTCCTCCCCCTCCTTAATTTTCCTTTCTTTCTTGCCCTGTTGGATAAGATAGAATTCAGGATCCCACTGGATCTAGATGTTCTTCCCTCTCAGATTTGATTTCACTGAGAGTAAGGTTTAAGTAATTCCACTTCACTCTCTCTTCCTCTCCTTCTCATATGAGAGTTCTTCCCCTCCCCTTCCCATGTGTATCTTTATATGGGAAAGATTATTCTATTAAGTCCCCCCCCTATTTCTTGAAGTAAATCTTAGTGTTATCGATGGTTCCCCCCCTCCCTTTTCCTTTCTTTGCTCCCACTTTCCCCAAATCTTCTTAATGCCCCAATCTTTCCCTATGCATGTTTCTTCTAACTATTCTTATGATGCATACAATTTTTGAGAGTTACACAAAACATTTTCCCCACATATTAATATATATATATAATTTGATGTAAATGTAGTCCTTATAGATGTAAACCTTAAAATTTCTTAGACTTATGAATGTTGGAAATTTCACCATTGGGAAATTTCATACTTGGAAAAAATTTTCTAATGATAGTAAGAACTCTATTGGAACGTGAAAACCCTTGGCATGGGAGGGTCCTTCTCCTCCCTACTTAAGACTACTTTAGGACAGAAACCTTTTGCTAAACAATTGAAAGGGTTTTGATCTATGCTTAAGCATAGAACAGAAAGTTCTTTGAGTCATGATTGATTTTAGAATTGATACAATAGAGATACTTGGAATGACATAACCAGGTCTTGGAACTTACAATCTCCACCCTACTCAATCTAACAGGATTTAGGAAGGGCTGCAGCATAGATCAAGATTTAATTATTTGAGAATATGACCTACAACAGACATGTGCAAAGGAAACAGATCTCTGGGTGGTCCTGGGTTAAGCTAGAGCCACCATTGGCACAGGGGAGACATCGACAGTGATTGGTAGATGTGAGAACTGAGGGAAGGGAACTTAGATGGTGTCCTTAAAGATAGCGGGGTCTGAGGAGAGAAGGGGGAGGTTTTGGTCTGAGCAAGGTGGCTCTGAAGAAGGACTGAGGAGGTTGATCTGTGGGAGGACCAGGAGAGAAGGCTGGCTCTGAAGGAGGAGAATTTTATGGAAACATTTCTTGAAAGGAGGCTCTCTTGAAGGTGGAGCCTGAGGTTGGCATGAGAAGCCTTACCTAGAGAGATCTTGGGTGAGTGATAAAACCAACTGACTGATTTATTCATTCTTATTCCTTTCTTACTTTCTCTCTTTTTCTATTGATTAATCAGTGTATTATAAATTAAATTTCTCTATAAAACCCAGTTGTCTTGGGCATATTCATAAATTGGGAATATATTCCCTGGCGACAATCTTATATTTATATAAAACCAAGACACAGTAGAAAACATATTTCAGCGGTCATAATTGATATATATATTTCCCTTGCTCCCAAACATTTTAATTATCATATAGAAGAGAGTTTGACTTAAAGAAAAAGATAAGATTTATCTCCTTTTCCCTTTCTTTCATATTTACCTTTTCATGTTTCTCTTGCTTTCTGTGCTTGGATATCAAATTTTCCACTAAGTTCTGGTCTTTTCTTAGCAAATACTTGGAAATCTTCTATTTTGTTGAATGCCCATACTTTCCCATGGAAGTATATAGTCAGTTTTGCTGGGTAGTTGATTCTTGGTTGGAGACCCAGCTCTCTTGCCTTTCTAAATATCGTGTTCCATGTTTTGTGGTCTCTTAGTGTGTTAGCCGCTAAGTCATGTGTGATACTTATGGGAGCCCCCTTATATCTGAAGCTCCTCTTCTTGGCTTCTTGTAGGATTTTCTCCTTTTCTTGAAAGCTCTTGAATTTGGCAATTACATTCCTAAGGGTTGTCTTTTGGGGATTTAGTATAGAGGGTGTTCTATGAACACTTTCTATTTCTATTTTGCCCCCTTGCTCCAGAACGTGTGGGCAATTTTCTTTTATAATCTTCTGTAGAATAATATCGAATTTATTGTTTATCTCTGGTTTTTCTGGGAGACCGATAATTCAGAGGTTGTCTCTTCTTCCTCTGTTTTCCATGTCTGTGACCTTTTCAGTGAGATATTTTATGTTTTCTTCTAATTCATTAATTTTTCGGCTTTGCTTTATTGATTCTTGCTGTTTTATGATCTCACTTTCTTCGAGTTGCTTAATTCTGGTCGTTAGGGACAGGTTTTGCTTTTCAGCTTTGTCTGCCTTTCTATTGGATGCTTCCAGCTCTTTTTCTAATTGAGCAGTCTTATCTGTCAGACTGCTGATCTCTTTCTCCCATTTTTCTTTCCAGGTTTCCATCTTTTGGGTAAGCTCCAGTTTGAGATCTTCCAGAGCTTGTTGATAGTTTCCATTTTGGGAGGCATGTTCTGATTTTTTTTGGATTTCATCCTCATTTTCTTCTTTTCCTTGGGTACTTCCACCATAAAAGTTTTCAATAGTCACCTTTTCCCTTTCTTCCTGGAGGCTTTATTTTGGGCCATGTGAGCCATCCTTTTGGTGGTTTTATTCCTCTTTCCTTTTTGGTCTGGGGTCTGGGTGATATGGGCGGGTTTTCTGTGAATTTATGTTGCCTCAGACTAGTTCTTCCCAGCCTCCGAGGTTTCTTAGAGCACTGGGCCCCTGATCACAGCCACACTGTCCAGATGTTCAGCTCTGCCCAGATGTTCAGCGCAACTGCCCCAAGTACAGCTCTGCGGACCCCCTGTTCTCAGTGCAGGATTCTCCCGTTTTTTTTCCTGGCAGTCCCCAAATCCCAAGGACCCTGGAGTTCCCCCTCAGACAGAGACATTCCCCACTCACTCGCTGTCCTGGTGAGCGCTCAGGTAGCTCACTCTGGTTTAGTGGGGGAGGTGGGGGGGAAGGGTGGCTCAGTTCACGTTTCTGTGCAAGCTTTTCCTCCTTCTTATTATGGTGTGGAAATGTTCAAACCCCATGTACCTTCGCCTCTGTGGGGTACTGGGGAGTATTGGGGAGTCCATCTGTTCCTCCAAAGGTGATTTTTATGCTCCTTTGATGTAATCTATTTCATTCGGTGCTGGGGAGAGGAAGCGTGTGGCATCTAGATTGTAGCCATGATTACCTGGAAGTCAGAATTATATTTCTTGACATCAGTAACTACAGGAGAAAGTCATTCACATGGAAAACCTTATATTTATTTAGGATGAGCAATAAAAGTTTAAAAAAAAAAACAGTAAAAGTAAAATCAGTTGGTCTGGATCTTGGGCTGTGCCCATGTCTAAGAGTGGAAATATGGATGAAATTATACTGGGATAAAATAACCAGAAACTGAGATCCTTACAAAAAAAACAACAACAAAAACAAGAATCAGCCATCTGGTTGGTTGGTGTTGGGAGGAAAAAATATATAGTGAGATTTGTGAAAAAGGTACATACTTGGAATTAGACCAAGCAGCTATGGGTACCCAGTGATGATTTTTAAAATAAAAATGGGGGAAGGCAGCTGGGATTGTTCAGTGGATTGAGAGCCAGGCCTAGAGATGGGAGGTGCTAGGTTCAAATCTGACCTCAGGCACTTCCCAGCTGTGTGACCCTCAGCAAGTCACTTAACCCCCATTGCCTAGCCCTTACCACTGTTCTGCCAATACACAGTATTGGTTCCAAGGCAGAAAGTAAGGATTTTTTAAAAAATAAATAAATAAATAAATAAATAAATAAAAGAAAAATAAAGGTAATATGATAGAATTTGATAGGGCAGAAAGTAAACTTATTAATTATTAACTTTATTGCTACTAGGTTGAATTCAGCCATAAAATAGAGCACAATTTCAGAATTCTTAAACAATAGAACCTAGCAATCTGCAACATTTGAAAATACCTAAAATATATATAAATATATATATAAATAAAAAATTCACAAAGTCAAAATTAGGGACTAGAGTAAAATCTATTATGCTTTAACTGAATTTTTAAAAAGTAGGAATGGTGGTTATGATTTCATATAAGGCAAAAGAAAGATAATATTATCAAGAAAGGCAAATCAAGTAATTGAAATAGAGAATAAAATAGATAATGGAACAATATTAATATTAAATGTATATACATGGAATGGCATAGAACTTGCATAAATCTGGTTCTGGATCTAGAGGAACATACTAAACATAGTTACAGACAAATTTAAACTAAACAGAGGGTTTACTAGAAGCATCTAAGTCACCCATGGGATCCTCACTCATAGAAATGAGCATAAGGAGACATTGATATATGGGTCATAATTGTGAGTTGGTTCTGGGAAATAGAGCTGTACATTTAAACACAACACAAGAAATCAACTCTGATTTTAGATCAATTTTAAATTGGCCCCAGGAGAAGGCAGAGTCTTTGCTGTAAAATGCTGTTAGATAAAGGGAGATTGAACCTTTTGTTTTATTTATTTGCAGGCCAGTTAAACCTCTTTTAAAAAAAACTATTAAATTACTCATGAGCCCCTCATTTTATCCTAAAATCAAAAGATACCTTAGTCTCAGACCCAACCCTAACATCAGATAATTATCAGATAATGATAAATACAGGGATTGGAACCATTGCTTTGGTAGCTATGTAGATGGATTCACTTGTCATTCTAGCACTGAATTTTCTATTTACTAACTATATGGCCTTGGCCAAGTCAAGCCACATCTTTTGGACTCAGATTCTACATCTATAAAATAAGAAGGTGGTATAGGTCAATCATATCAGATTCATAGCATCTAGACTATACATAAGAACCCCTGTGGACCAGAATACCACATATTGTCATTATTCTATTGCATTTTTATTTATTTTATCAAATATTTACCAATGTTGTTTTAACCTGGTTTAGCTCACTCTTGACCCACAGGCCATATATTTGACATCTCTGGATTAGATGATCTTTCAAATTCCCTTTAGGTGCAAATCTCTATGATCCTATGCTCTCTGGTCCCCCTTGTTCTCTTGATGAGATCTAACTAGACTGTGCTAGTATCAATATGCAAAAAGGAAAAGCTAAAAAAACTTGGAAAAATTGATGTGAGCTGAAACAAAGTGGAGTAGAACTAGGACAATATTGTATACAGCAATAGCAATATTATAAGATGACCAACTGTGAATGATAGTTATCCTCAACAACACAAAGCTCCAAGACAATTCCAAAGGACTTTTGATAAAAAAAAATACTATCTACCTCCAGACAAAGAATTGTTGGAATCTGAATACAGATTGTAGCATACTCATTTTTGTTCTTTATTTTTTCATGTGTTTCAGGGGGGTATTTCTTTTCTTTCACAACATGACTAATATAGAAATATGTTGTATATGACTGCACATTATTACCTATATCAAATTGCTTGTGGTCTGGGGTGGGGGAGAAGATGATAAAAGGAGGAAGAGAATTTGGAACTCAAAATTTCAAAAAAAAAGGTTACAAAATTTTACATGTAATTGGTAAAAATGAAATATCATAAAATTATTTTATATTGAATTGAAAAAGAATATTTTGAAAAGAAAAAACAAATAAAAGGAAAAGCTACCTGAATTGCAAAAACAAAACAAAAATCTAAAAAATAATTATAGCTGTCATCAATAAGGAATTTTCATATCTAAAAGATTTTTTAAAAGGAAATCATGGCCCTGAAGAGAATGTTAGAAAAATTAGCTATGAAAGATACTTAATGATTATTTAATAGCAATAAATTTATTATCTAGCATCATAAACCCTCTTTAAAAAATTAACAGACAAGGGCTTTTGGCCAAAATGGCTGCATAAAGGGATGATGGAATATCCAAGCCCCAAATACTTACTCAGTTAGAACTGCAAAAGTTATACCAGGCTGAATGATGATCAAGAAATCCAGTAAGAAATTATTGTAAGTGACTTCTCCCACCTCAAATCTATTCAAAATAGCAGTCAAAAGCACAAAGACAATAGGACAGTATCAACCTCTACAAGAAATACCTTTCAGTATAACCAGAGTCTGAAAGGTTCGGTGTAGCAAAAAATAAATAAATGAATAAACAAACAAATTAATTAATTAATTAATAAAATCTGCAAAAGTAGAAGGCTCCTCTAAGAAAAACTTAGGATAAAACCCTTGGAAATCCCTAGGGAGTCATCCTGATGAGTGCTCATACCCTAATAATCCAAACCGAAGGGTTCTGAGAAGCCCAATACTGTTCTAAAATGTCAGAGATGCAAAGATTCAGTCAGTCAACAAGCATTTATTAAGAGTATTTTATGAATCAGGCACTGAGTTAAGTGATGAAAATATAAATATGCAAAAAGGACTGTCCCTGCCATTGAGGAGCTTCTAGTCTGATGGAAAAGATAACACATAAAAGTAAGCTGGAAAAGGGTCTGAAGAAAAGATTCTTGCTATAGAGGCTTGGTGGATTCATCCAAAAGAGTGGGAAATAAAGAAATAATTGGCTTGGGAACCCTCTTTAAATGGAGGTTCTGAGAGGAGCCCTCTAACCTCCTAACAAAGAGAGGCTCCAGGGACAAAGGGTACTTCTGAGGTGTGAGCTCTAAGGCTGAATAAGCTCCAAAGGCTTCTAGGATGAAGAAGTTTCTGGAACATGAGAAGTATAGCTTGGTGGGATCCAATGCCCTTGTCAACCCTTAAAACCAGAGAGCAATAGGGTAACTATTTGTCCTGAAAACCAGATGGCCACAATGTGCTCAGAAAAATTGTTTATTTCCTTTAAGGAAGAGAAAACAAAGACACATGCGCCAGAATTGGAGGATAAACTGAGCCCAGGGAGGAAGAGTAGATTACAGATCTTATACTATTCTAAGAACAAATCAAGTAGGGTCTCTGGAATTAGGTAACAAGACAGGAACTTCTGCCCACCAACAAGTGGTGTTCATCAGTAGCTTAAAATATAGACCAGGATGTAATTTTGATAATGATGGAAGAAGGCAACCTTGGAATTATCTCTAGAAACTCAGGGCTAGCTCAGGGCTAATCTGGACCATTCTTGTGCAGGAACCCAGGGTATGAGTCACTTTTTGATCAAATTAATCCTGATGTTCCTTATCAAGAACTAGAAATTAAGACAACACTAAACAACACAGTGGTAGAAACAATATCACATTCTGAATTTCACAGATCCAGGCGTGCCTTAATTCCAGGAGGTTCAGATTATTGCAGGAAACCAGGGAATCCCGAGTGAGATCAGACAGAATTTGATCAGCTCTCTCAAAACCAGAAAGAGAGGTAAATTCTGGCCCACCGAAAGCCCTAATTCAGGAACTAAAACTGAGGAGATACATAAATCAAAGAAAATATCAACCAGTATCAAAAATTATTACCAATCTATAAATATTACAAAATAAGAAATGAGTTCAATCTTAGGTATGTAAGGAATTAAATTTAGGGGTTTGACTAAATATGTGAGAATTCTAAAATAATATGGTGGTCACCAATTTAAAATAGTGCTCAAGTCAAAGTGACTTTTTTTTAATTTGAATTAATTTAGTCAATTTAGAACATTATTCCATGGTTACAATAATTCATTATTTCCCTCCCTCCTCTCCACTCACCCTTCCCACAGCCAAAGCACAATTTCATTGGATATTATTTGTGTCCTTGATCAAAACATATTTCCATGTTGTTGATGTTCGCACTGGGATGTTCATTTAGAGCCTACATCCCCAACTATATCCCCTCAGCCCATGTATTCAATCAGTTATTTTTCTTCAGTGTTTCTGCTCCCACAGTTTTTCCTCTGAATGTGGATAGTGGTTTTTCTTGTAGATTCCTCCAGGTTGCTCAGGATCACTGCATTGACACTAATGGAGAAGTCCATTACATTCTATTGTACCACGGTGTATCAGTCTCTGTGAACAATGTTCTCCTGGTTCTGCTTCTCTCACTCTGCATCAATTCCTGGAGGTTGTTCCAGTTCACTTGGAATTCCTCCACATTATTATTCCTTTTAGCACAATAGTATTCCATCGCCAACATATACCACAATTTGTTCAGGAATTCCCCAATTGAAGGGCATCCCCTCATTTTCCAATTTTTGGCCACCACAAAGAGCGCAGCTATGAATATTCTTGTACGTGTATTTTTCCTTATTATCTCTTTGGGGTACAAACCCAGCTGTGCTATGACTGGATCAAAGGGTAGGCAGTCTTTGTGACCGCGAAAATATGGTTTAAGACTGTGAATTGCCAAAACTGTAAAGATAATTTTAGTGTCTTGATTTTATATTAAAAATAAGTGGTCACCATGGGAAAATTCCCAAATATGAAATTACCCAAGTCAGCTGGGTTTTTATGGAGATTTTAATTAATATAAATGAAGGAATTAAGGGAAGGGAGAGAGACAGAGTAAGAGGAAATAGTAGGAAAGGGTCTAGGCCAAATGGCCTAGGCCTGAGCCTTAAGAGACTAGTCAGTCTTTAGTTACTCACCAGAAGGTCATTCCAAGCATCCTCAACTGCAAACTCCTGAACTGAGTTTAAACAGCTCCTTTTAAAGAGAAATTTCTCTTATGTCACCTCCCCTAAATTTTCATATCTACCAATCACAGTAGATGTATTCCAAAGGACTGTCCATTCTTAATTCACATCTTCTTTACTTATCACCTTCCCTGAATAGACTAAAACTTCACACCTCTTGCTAAACTTGCCCTTTGTAAATTGCTTGACCTTTTAGTGGTTAATTTTACCTTTATAGGTACTTAGTACCCTTTTGTATTACATCAAAAAATAGACATAGTTCAAGGGTTTTTGCTTCACTATAAGTATGAGTTGGGGACTTTTCATTGTTCAGAAAGGAGTTTACAATTTTATCTTCCCCTAAAATACGCCTGAGTATGGGTGGAGTAATGTAAAGTTCCCAATACATTCCTGATCAAGTATCTTCATTTGTTACAATAAGGGAATAGCCTTAATCAAATCTTCTAATGTAGAGTCTGAGCAGTTTTAAGATTCACATCTTTTAGCATCCTTTGGGCATAGTTCCAAATTGCCCTCCAGAATGGTTGGATCAATTCACAACTCTACCAACAATGCATTAATATCCCAACTTTGCCACATCCCCTCCAGCATTCATTACTTTCCTTTGCTGTCATGTTAGCCAATCTGATAGGTGTGCGGTGATACCTCAGAGTATTTGTTTTGATTTGCATCTCTCTGATT
The DNA here is from genome assembly GCF_027887165.1 of Monodelphis domestica. Lineage (NCBI taxonomy): Eukaryota > Metazoa > Chordata > Mammalia > Didelphimorphia > Didelphidae > Monodelphis > Monodelphis domestica. Next base: position 185,303,391 of record NC_077231.1, on the reverse strand, counting down.
ATAAAAAATTTAGGACACTTTTTCATTTGTTTATTAATAGTTTTGATTTCTTTAACTGAAAATTGCCTATTCATGTCCTTGTCCATTTATCAATTGGAGAATGGCTTGATTTTTTTGTACACTTGGTTTAGTTCTTTATAAATTTGAGTAATTAGACCTTTGTCAGAGGTTTTTGTAATGAAGATTGTTTCCCAATTTGTTGCTTTCCTTCTAATTTTGGATGCATTAGGTTTTTTTGTACAAAACCTTTTTAATTTGATGTAACTAACTCTAATTTTTCTAAGATTTCATTCACTTCTCTTACCTCTCTCTTATTTATTTTTTGGTTTGATTTATCTAGTTCTGAAAGAGGAAGGTTCAGGTCTCCCACTAGTATAGTTTTTCTATCTATTTCATTCTTGAGCTCCACTAATTTCTCCTTTAGAAATTTGGATGCTATGCCATTTGGTGCATACATGTTGAGTACTGATATTTCCTCATTGTCTGTGCTTCCTTTTATCAGGATGTAATTACTTTCCCTATCTCTTTTAACTAGATTTATTTTTACTTTGGCTTTTTCAGATACCATGATTGCGACTCCTGCCTTCTTTTTATCAGTTGATGCACAATAGATTTGGCTCCATCCTCCTACTTTCACCCAATGCCTGTCTACCTTCCTCATGTGTGTTTCTTGCAGACAGCATATGGTAGGGTTTTGGATTCTAATCCACTCTGCTATTCACTTGTGTTTTATGGGTGAGTTCATTCCATTCACATTCAGAGTTCTGATTACCAGCAGTGTATTTCCCAGCATTTTTATTTCTACGCCTACTCCTGCCTTTTCTTCTTTCACTATTTACTTCTACACCACTGTTTGTTTTTAATCAGTCCCCCCTAGTTCCAACCTTTATTTTACTTCCCTTTCTACCCCCCTCCTTTCTTATTCCCCCCTTATTTTCTTTGAAGTTTTTTAAAAACTATCCCCCACCCATTCCTTCCCTTGTAATGCTTCCCTCTCCACCAGTCTGTTTGTTACCCTTCTACTCCCCTATAGGGTGCAAATCTATTCTCTGCCCCAATGGATTGGATTGTTCTTCCCTCTTTGGGTCAATTTCAATGCATGTAAGATTTGAGTATTTCCTATCTCCAACCTCTTTGCCCTTCCAGTATATTGATGTTCTCCCCCCTTCCACATTAGCTTCTTTGTGACAAATATATTTACCCTCTTTTCTTTCTTCTCCTATTTCTTTTAGTATTATCCTCTTATTTTAGCTCTAGTTGTATATATGTATATATGTATACTTATATGTATTTATGCATACATATATCTATATTGTGGAAAGGAAATAAGACTGACAGTTTGTGGGGGAAGGGGCAACTGGGAGTGGCAGTTGGGTCTTGTGACTAGCACTTCCTTCCTGCCAGGTTGGACTTCCTTCCTGGTGTTAGAGGAGAGAGGAGTTTGTTTAGCCCAGTCTGGAGTGGTGTGCCTCTTCTTGGTTCAGCCTGAAGATTCAGGCCCAATCTCTTCTAAAGGTAAGAACTGATCTTTGCTTTCTGTCTACTGCTAAGATTCTGAATTAGACTAAGCAGGACTGATATAGAGTAGATGGGAGTGGGAGAAACCCTCCGCCAGCCACTGTGGCCTGGCCTCAACTCTGAAGCTAAGGAAAAAACTCCAATTCCAACTGGTTATTAAAATTTATAGTATTTGAATTTGCAGTCAGATAAGTGGACTATCTTTTCTGGGCATAGAGTGAGCTGAACTTCAGTTCAGTCATTTCACAACAAACAGACCTTATTAGACCCCTGTTGCTTCCTCTTGGCCATCTCTCTCCTTTGCCTCACCAAACAATATTCCCTCTCTCCCCTCAACTCCTCCATACCCCCATACAAACCTCCCATTATCCCTCATTTTTCCAATCCTCCATTTCCTTTCTCAATAAATATTACAATACATATTTATGTCTTGTCATTTCATCCTATACAGCTTGTCACTGTTCCCTCTAAGTGTAATTCTCCTAGCTACTCAGGTGATAATACCAATTTTTAAGAGTTACCAATGACCTCTTTTCTTATAGGGATATATGTCATTTTAACTTATTGGGTCTCTTAAAAAAAGTTTTTTGTTTGTTTTGTTTTTATTTTTTCTCTCTTTTTAATTACCTTTTGATGATTCTCTTGAGTTCTGTGCTTGAGCATCACATTTTCTCTTCAGGTCTGGTCTTTTCATTACAAATGCTTGGAATTCTTCTATTTTGTTGAATTACCAAACTTTCCCCTGTAAGAATATAATCAGTTTTGCTGGGTAGTTGATTCTTGGTTGTAGACCTAGTTCCCTTGCTTTCCAGAATATCATATTCCATGCCTTTTGGTCCTTCAGTGTAGATGCAGCCAGATCCTGTGTTATCCTCACTGTGGTTCCATGGTACCTGAATGACTTCTTCTTGGAAGCTTGTAATATTTTTTCTTTAGTCTGATAGTTCTTGAATTTGGCTATAACATTCCTGGGTGTTGTCAGTTGGGGATTAAGTACAGGAGGTGATCTGTGGATTCTTTCAATCTCTACTTTTCCCTCTTGTTCTAGAATATTGGGGCAGTTTTCTTGGATAATTTCCTGTAGTATTATATCTAGGCTTTTTCTTTTGTCATGGTCTTCTGGTAGACCAATGATTCTTAAGTCATCTCTCCCGGAACGATTTTCTAAATCTTCTGTTTTGTGAATGAGATGCTTCATATTTTCCTCAATTTTTTCATTCTTTTGGTTTTATTTTATAGTTTCCTACTGCCTTGTGAGGCCACTTAATTCTAGTTGTTGTATTCTGGTTCTTAAAGACTGGATTTCATCCTTGGCTTTTTGGTCATCCTTCTCCTTCTGGTCTGATTTTCTTTAGAGGTCATCTTTCATCCTCTTTACCTCATCTCTAATCTCCTTTGCCTCATTTCAAGCTGGTTAATTTTGGCTTTCAAGACACTGTTTTCTGTTTCCAGTTGACTTATATTAGTTTTTAAGTTCTTTTATCAATTGTCTTCAGCCTCTCTTAATTATGTTTTGAATTGCATTTTGAGTTCTTCCAAAGTCTGTATCCGATTCCCTGGGATTTCTGTTTTAATGCTTGATGATTCCTCCTCCTCTATTCCATTTGCTCTTTGTTCATTGCCTGTATAGAAACTGTTGATTGTAATTTCTTTTTTCTTTTTTTTTTTGTTGTTTGCTCATATTTAACTCTTCTTTACTCCCCGCAGTTGTCTGTGCTCTTGCTCCTAGCTTTTTTTTTGGTTTTGGGGTTTTCTGTCAGCCTCCCCTCTTGGAGCTTCGTCAGGAGATCTCTTGGTGCAGTCTGTGGGGGAAGGGTGTTGGAACTTGAGCTTCCCTGTCTTCTGGAGGCTTTTGATGGGATTAAGTTCAGCTGGGTTGGGCTGGGTGTGCTCTGAGATCAAAACCTCCTGGATGGCTGGAGCAATATGGAGGGTCCCCACCACTGTGACCAGGCTGCCCACTCTGTGCTCCCTCTCCAGCTCCTCCCCCACCACCTGTGTTCGACACTCTGTGCCTGGCCCAGTCCTGCCTGCAAGGTACCCCCTCCAGACCAGCGCCTTTGTCTGTGCAGAGTTTCCTGCTGCAGCTGGAGGCTTAGCACTCTAGATGTGGGGGGTAGGGGTCCTGGGACCTTCCTTCTTCTTTCCCCTTAAAGTAGAGTGTTCTCAAATTCTGGCTTTTTGGGGGGTGTACCTTTTGAATTGGGTCCAGCAGGAGGGTTCCTTGGCTCTGTCTTGTTGTTAGGTTTGAATTTTCAGTCCCCTAGAACCATTTAGTTTGTAATTGGTAAGGAAGGGTATTCAGAGGTCTGAACTTTTGCTGCCTCTACAATGCCATCTTGGCCCAAGTGACTTTTAATAGCTTTTATTTACAAAGATGTGGAAAGACTGAAAGGAAAGAAATACAAAATGAGGGTAGAGAAGATGTCTAGTCTATCACACTAAATAATGCTCAGGTACTCAGCTCAACCCAGCAGGGCTTGTTAACCCTTGACTAGAGGACCTGGTGTTCCACCCAAACAACCTCCTTCAAGAGGGAAAGGCCTCTATGGAACTTATCTCTCTCCAGAAGCCAGGAAAGGAAGATCAGCTACTCACTCACCCAAGAGAAGATCCAAAGGAGAAGACCTAGGAGTCGTTTTACCAAAAGTAGTCCAAGAGCCAGAGTTCCAGGTCAAAGTCACCAGCTCCAATCCACAGTCCCAAGCTAAGATCCTCTAAGCCCCAGATTCAGGCTGAAGCCTTCAAGCTGAAGCCTTTTAGGACTTTTATAGTCACCTATTATGCCTTTCCCTCTTCACAGGGGAGAATAATAGCTTCCAAATTGCCTAGCACTGCCCAAATGGGCAGTGTCTATGGGATCAACTTCTCACCCTCTGAAGGTGTCACCTCTTATCAAAGGATTAACAAGTTTCTGATTGATTGGGTTAAAAGGGTTGAGCTCTCCAAGTAAGTGACTTATGAATTCTCTTACTTCTTCAAGTAAGTGAATTATGAATCTCTTACTTGATGGCTAACAAAATGTTAAATAGGGGTTAAGTATGAGTTAAATATGGGTTAAGTAGATTGATTAAAAATAGACAAAGAGAATAAAGAATTCCCTTTCACAGGTAGAGACTCAAAAGAAAAAAAATATTTTCTGCAAAAAAGTGATTTTCCACTTAGGAAAAATCAAAATATCAATGGAATAAAATCTTTGGGAAAAAGTAGGAGAATTTTTAGTTTAGAAGAGAAAACAATAGGGACAGTGAGGTTACTCAATGCAGAGAAAGCCAGGTTTGGAGATAGGATATTCTGGGTTCAAATCTGACCTCAGACACTTTCTAGCTATAGGACCCTGGGATAAGTCACTTATTCCCAAATGTCTAGTCCTTATCTCTCTTCTGCCTTGGAATCCATATTAACTATCAATTCTAAGACAGAAGGTAAGAGAGGATGGAGATGGGTTTGTTCCTGTGTTGGTTTTATTTGTTTGTTTTGTTAAAGAAAGAGAGAAAGCAGTAAACCTTGGTCAACAAATGAAATCCTTGAACAATGGAACGGATTAATTAGAAATCAATGAATTCATGATATAGCAAGTAAATATTAAATTCAAAAGATTGAATAACTATAAGAAAAATATGAGACATCTGATATTAGAAACAGCTGACCTGGAAAACAATTCAAGAGAAAACATTTAAAAATCACTAGACTCTGAAAACCACAATAAACATTGTTTGGGTGGGTATATGATTTGGGGCTTTGGTTTTAAAAGATTACTCTATTATAAAAATGAATAATATAGAAATAGGTATTGAGTGATAATACATGTATAACCCAGCTGAATTGCTTATCAACCCCAGAAGGGGGGAGGGAAGAGGAGAGGGAGAGAATATGAATCATGTAACCATGAAAAAAAATTTTTTAAGCTAAAAAAAATAAAATAAAGAAAACCATGATAAAAATAAAGCTTAGATAATATAGTTCAAGAAATCATAAATGAAAACCTTCCAGATTTATTAGAACCAGAGGGCAAAGTAAATATAAAATGGATCCACTAATCATCTGAAAGGAACTTAAAAAGGAAAATTCCTAGGAATATTATAGTTAAAACTCAGAGTTTGCATCAAATAAAAAGGAAAATAAGTAACCAGAAAGAAACAATGTTGTAAAGAAAAACAATTTTGGAAGACTTCATGAGAGTTGAAGTAATATTTCTATTGGAAAACCTGAGTTCAAATATGATCTCAGACATATCTATATAACCTTGGGCAAATCGTTTAACATTTTTCTGCCTCAGTTCTCAAAACTATGAAATGAGGATAAAATAGATGTTACCTCACATGGTTTTTGTGAGAATCAAATTAGATAATATTTGTAAAGTCTTCAACATAATGCTTGGCACATAATGGTATTACATAAACTATTATTATTATTATTATTATTATTATTATTATTATCTACTGACAAAGATGTGAGGAACTCAAGATGCAGAGACATACATTTTTGGACATGAACACTTTGTGGCTTTATTTTGTTTGACTGCTTAATTGTCACAAGAGGGTTTTTTTTCCCTGACCATTTTAGTTGGGGAGGTATTTCTGGTAGGGAAAACAATTAGCAATAGTGATGAAAGAATGCTCTCATAACTTCCTTAAAAAAAAATGAACACAAGGAAGTTCAAAGGGAAATAGACAAGCAGAACAGTTTAGAAACCAATGTGTAGAATTTATTACATACTTTTTTCTTTAAGTAAGCAGTACAAAATGGAAATTCCTGGTTTTTAAAGAAACTTCTTTTTATGTTCTGCTATATTTATAAAAATGACCTTTAGGGAAAATTTTAAGCTCAAAATAAAAATTGTTGTGAAAAATTAATCGTATGCTAAGGCATAAAAATTCATAAATGAATACAAAAAAAAACACGTATTAAACACATCCTTTATAATCTTGGGATAGTCCAAAAAACTTTTACCTTAGGGACCTTTCTGAAAGTCATATAGTTTATTTGCTATAAAGTATTTCTAGACTAGCTTTACCTCATCCTCCTGCCTAATATTCTCATCTGTATTTTTCTGGAAATTTCAGTTCTATATACTTGTACAGTCAGGGCTTTTCCTATCCTTTCTCTTCTCATGACATTAGAAGTACTTTAGTGAGAATCATTTCCTACCTAGAAAACCCATAACCATTTTCTCAGTCATGAGTTGCCTAGGTATAGAGATAAAGATCTAACCATTTCATATAATGATTAGAAGGATCAACAGAGAGCTAGTGAAGGTAGGTTTGCAAAGATTAAGGGTAACCTCTCTGTTGAACCATCATCTATTCAATTTGTTTTCTCATCTCCTTCCATGTGCCTGAAATCCATTGTACCTGTGGTTCCAATAGTATCCCAGATTGTATCCTTCTCTTCACTGCCCTGCCTTTTCCTCCCATCCCCCATTCTCATGCCTAGATATCTCACTTTTGGCCTTGAACCTAACCTTCTGTGAATTAAAACAATCTATATTATGGGTCTTTTTAATTCTGCATAACTGTACAATCTGAATCATTTGTTTAGATCTTCTCTGAGATCTCCAAATAATAATACCCTAAATAATCAATGTCAAAGATCAAAGTAAAGAAATATAAATAATTTTATTAAAGAGATGTAAAAGTTAAAATTAAATCTCAATAATAAATATTATATTTTAGGAGATTTATTAATGATCATTAGAAATAAAAGAATAAAAGGGATACAAAATAAAGACCACATGCCCATGGCTGATTAGCTATTTCAAAATCCCCACTTACCACCACCATGCTCATTAACAGGGCCAAAAAGAGGGTGGGACCCTCCACATCCTCCCCTAATATCCCTTGTCTATAGGAAGTATGTAATGACAAGAAGTCAGTGGGCTCCAAGGAAATATAGTTCTTTTTTTAGGGTAACAGATTTTCAATTATACAGAGAATAACATTGAGAGGTCAAGCTAAAATTTATGGGAATCAGTGAAGCCAGTATGGAGATGGCAACTTCTCTCTCTACATAAATATCCAAAAAATGAGAAAAATAAAACAAATTAATTAACTACATAATTTTAAAATCTCAAAAATCAGCATATCCGCAATGACAAAAACAAGTGCAATCACAGAAATTTTTGAATATCAAAGGGGAGATAATATTGAAGAGATTATTCAACTGATCAATAAAACAAGGAGCTTTAAAAAAAACAATGTCACATAATTTATTTGATTGAAATAAATAGATAAAAACCAAATTGCAAAGATGAAAGAATGAGAAGGGGAAATTCCAAATTAATAAAGAGACAATAAAAATAATTTTCAAAAACTACTATATTCAGTTTTTAAAGGCTAGTTCTGAATATGTGTTTTCAGTAATGTAGGAAATCTCCAGTATGTAAATGTATATGCAAATGCAAGTTAGTAAGTTATTTTGTAATTGATACTCCCCAGGAGTTGCCTGGGCTACTGAGAATTCAAGTAGTTTGGCACTATCACACCTTTTGATGTGTCACATTAAAGTCTTGTTGACTTCTGGTACCATTTGTACTAAATCATACCCAATTATAAGCCAACAAAACAATAAGATGAAGTATTAGACATTTTCTCTGATCCTCTCAGCCTCTCAACCCTTCTGAGAAGAGGAAGAATACAAAAAGATAAAGCTACTTCTGTCTTCATGATCTAGGGTACCAAGAATCCAGACTATGAAAAAACTTGATGAACTAACAATGGATTGTTAGAATTTAGGCAAAGCATTTAATTTCTCAATGTCACAAGCACTTCTCTACAACTTTAAATTGAAGAATAGTTCTTCTGAATTAAGAGAGTTCTCCACACAATGAAATCACTCACCTGGGTCCTCTTCCACCAAAATAAAACAATTTACAAGAAGATTTTCCTGAGAAATTTTCAAAGTTATAATTCACTGTGCTTTAGCCTTGCCATGTGAATATAAATGAAAGGCTTTAATGCCACAGTGCTATCAAACTATAATTAAGAAGCTAAGTAGGAATAATCAATCATGAATAGAGTTAAAAAATTAAAGTAAATCAGATTAATAGAAATAATTTCAACTCTTTGATGAAATTATGATCCCATCAGTGAGTATTTCCTTCATTCTACAGGTACAGATCCTAACCTAAGTATCCCTTCTCATCCTGTGTGATACTCTTGTCCATGTCAAATTGTAAATTCTCTACAAAGGGACCATCAATATATTGGAATTTAAGAAAATTGATTAAAGAAGATTCAAGAGAGACATAAAAGTTGTCTTTGGGGAGTTGAAGGGCAGTTATGTGGGATATGTATGGACATGCTCTGCTTCATCCCAGAAGGAATAAGAATAGGTAAAATAAATGGAAATAATAAAGAAACAAAAACATGATATAAGGGGAAACTTTCCAATAATGATAGAGGTCCAAAAGTGTAATGGGTTACCTTTGGAAGCAATCACTTTCTCACCAATTGATGTACCTGTCAGATATATTGTAGAGCAGATATTTGCTCAGGAATGGTTTGGACTAGAAGGCCTCTGAGATCTCTTCCAGTGCTGACATTCTGTGGTTCTAAGGTTTTTGTTAACATTAGACTTAAAATAGTTTGTAAATAGATACCTATATCACCATTCTGCATGGTATGTAGGGCTGGATGTATCTCCCCAGCTTCAGTTCTACATCACTGACTGACATTGGACATCTCAAATTGAATGTCAAATTCTTTGTGTCCAAAAAAAGAAACTCATTATCTTTCCACTCATACCCTCTCCTCTTCCCAATTTTCTTCTTAATGTCCAGTATATTTCTATTATTAAGAAATGCAAGTTTATCCTTAGCTCCTCACTCACTCTCAAACCTCCATATTCTATTGTGAAATCTCATCTCTTGTTCCCTTATCTCCACGGAGGCAACCACAACCCAAGCACAGACCCTTCTCACCTCTTGAAGGGGATATTGAAACTGGTTCTAATTGGTCTCTCCATCTCCATTTTCTCACCAATTCAATCCCATCTTCCACCTCACTTGAAGACTGATTTTCCTAAAATTCAATTATAATCCTATAAACTCTGACTACTCTCCAAGGTGAAATCTAAAGTGCTCTTTTGGAGACATACAGCCCCTCACAACCTAACCTTTTCCTAACTTTTCAAGCTTCTTACACTTTACTAGTTTCCAGGTACTTTTCACCTATTTCCTAGCTTCCTTGAAGCTCTATAGTCAAGCCTCAGCTCTAGTCAAGTCTCTCTCTCTCTATCTCTCTCTCTCTCTCTCTCTCTCTCTGTCTGTCTCTCTCTGTCTCTCTCTCTTTATGTATATATATACACACATATATATTATATAGTATAATATATATGTGTGTTTGCTTGCTATACATACATATATTTATATGTATATATACATATATATTGACTTACTGACTGATCAGGGAATGAAAACATAAAATCCATTTCCAAATCATCTGTAACAACTTATTCAAATCATAAATGAGTTCTCAAAAACCAAGAACAGTAAACAGCCTAAATTTGAGCAATACTACACTTCTCAGAACCATCCTTGTTCCTTCTTTGATTCAGTTGTCTCAGGTAACCAGTGAACCACATAAAATAATGAGGACATTAAGACAATGAGTAGGTGGTTGCTTGTATGTTATACAGCCTACTCCAGGAAGCCATGGGGAATTCCAGAATCTCTTGGTTACCTATTCTATTACTTGTTATGACCAAAGCCTATGATTGCCACTTAATGAATCACAGTCTACTACTCTAGCACAGGAAAGATGTGTATGGCTTTGATACACATCTCTTATCAGGAAGGCAAATCTACTACCAGGAGGGGGAAAAAAAAAAACATATTTCTAAGTTTCTTCATCTGTTAAACTAGAATAGTTGCATTTTCTCCACCTACTTCCCAGAACTGTTGTGAGGACCAAATACCATATTAGATGTGAAAACATCCTGAAAATTATGGTGTGCTAAATAAATGCAAGATATTCTTAATTCCTAATTTTAGAAGATCCATGATTCCATTAGTTGGTAGTTCCTCTCCTCACTTAGATTATAAACCTTTTAGGCCTTAGTCCAGGAGTTCTTTAACATTTGCAGGAGTATGGTTCCCATCTTAGGATAATAATTATGAATGAAAAAAATAAAATACATAAGAATCAAAAAGACATCAATTTTTTGAAATAGTTACCAAGATATATTTTTTTTAATTTATAGACAAAAGGTTAAGAACCCCTACTAGTAGACAAAAATTAGCACAAGCCATAAGCAATCATCAGAGAAATAATTTAGTGAAAGAAGACGTATTTTATATTATACAGCAAATAATCTTCATAACAAGAGAGTACTGCTTGTGCTCTTCCCAAAGCTGAACTGTGACTACTTCATTAGAAATGATAGCTTAATGGACAGCATGGTTTAGTGATCCTAGAGATCTGGCATTGGAGTCAGGAAGACCTGAGAAGAGTACCTTTGACATGTGGAAAATCTTAAGAAAACATGAAATTTAATTCAAGATTTCCCCTTTAGTCTATTGTTTCCCACTTAGTCAAAGCATTATTTAATTTCATCTCTCCAAAAAAATTTAAGCTTTATGTAATCAAAATTATCCATTTAATATTCTGTGATCCTCTCTATCCTTTGAACATGAAACTTCCTCCAATCTATAGAAATGAAAAGGTAGTTTTTTTCATGATTAATTAATTTGTTTATGATAAGATCACTTATATTTAGGCTAATATTTATAGCAGTTCTTTTTGAGGTGGTGAAAAACAGGAAATTAACATGTCTTTTGAGGAATAGCTAAGTTGTATATGAATGTGATGGAGTACTATTATGCTTCGAGAAACAAGGAAATAAATAATATCAAAAAAGTATGGCAAGATTTATGTGAGAGAAATAATAAAACATAAGAACAATTTATATTGTAAAATCAATATTATAAACATGAATAATTTAAAGGACATTTATAAGCTTATGAATAATAACACAAAAAGAACCAGGAGAATAATTTATACATTAACAACACTGTAAAAACAAAAAACCTTGAAATTTGTAAGAACTATGATCGATGCAATTACCATTCAGGGTTCCAGAGCACCTACGATGAAAAATGCCATAATGCTATAATGAAGAGAGTATATAGAGAGAAGACCTGGTATAGTATTAAAGATGGTCCAACAGAGGAGCCTGAGACTAAGTTATCAAATAGGTAGAAAGAATTAAAGAGAGAGCAATATCACTTAAAAAACAAAAACAAAAGAAGAAAATATCTAGAAGAGTTTAGTTAGCAGTGGCAAATGCTAAAAGGGGGTCAAGAGGGATGAGGTTTGATAGAAGGTGACTAGATTCCTCAATAAATTATTGATAAATATGAGACATTAGTTGAATAGCTGTGCTGACAGCAGTTTTAGAGGGGAAAGCTAAGTTTTGGATAAGAGTATGAAGTGTTGGTGGAAAATCTGGAAAGAGACTTATTCTGGATATGCAGTTCTGGAAATCAGGACACTGTGGACGAAAGAGAGAAAGAGAGAGAGAGAGAGAGAGAGAGAGAGAGAGAGAGAGAGAGAGAGAGAGAGAGACAGACAGACAGACAGACAGACAGACAGACAGACAGAGAGAGAGAGGTATTTTTAGTTACATGGTTGTGAATGATATTGCCATGGAAAGATAAGAAAGCCAAAGATAGAACTCTATCCTCTGATTCTAAGAATCTTTTTCTTCCTTGAAAACTGTTCAAAAAAGCACATTTTACACCTTTCCTGAGATACCACAGTCACTTTTCCCTATAAATTCACCTTGTATTTATTTTTTACAGGCTTTATACATACTTATGTCTTCATCCACAGAATGTAAACTACTTAAATACCGTGACAGACTGTTTTATGTTGTTTTTGTATTCCCAGCAAGTGTTTGTTACAGAATAAGTGCTTAATAAATGTCTGTTGATTGATTTGTGCCTAATAACTTAGCCTTTTCATTTATTCATAAAGAGAAATACTTCTTCCAGTTTTAACAATCAATAAATGTACTTGGAGAGGCCTCTGGAACACAAATAGCTTTAGGAAGATGTTATCTGAGTCCACATTCCTAGTCTCCATAACCCATTCTCCATACCTACCACTACCCCATTATCACTAAGATGCCCTTTTATCCTTATTCCTTGAAAAAACAAAAGAACTATTTATCCAACAGCATAAATTAAGACAAAGCAAAAAACAACAAATACAGTGAAATATAAGGGTGGATCAATGGAATAGATTAGGGGTAAATGACCTCAGCAATTTAGTGGTTGATAAACCCAAAGATCCCAGCTTTGGGGATAAGAACTCACTATTTGATAAAAAAAAAAACTTCTGGGAAAATTGGTAAACAGCATGGCAGAAACTACATGTGGACCAATATCTCACACCCTATACCAAGATAAGGTCAAAATGGGTATATTACTTAAACATAAGAGTAATATTTTAAGTAAATTAGGGTAACATACAATAGTTTACCTGTCAGATCTATGGAGAAGGGAAGAATTTATGACCAAACATGAGACAGAGAACATTACAAGTTGTAAAATGAATAATTTTGATCATATTAAATTTAAAAGTTTTGTACAAACAAAACCAATGCAACCAAGATTCAAAGAGAAACCACAAACTGGAGGAAAAATTTATAACGAATTTATCTGACAAAGGTCTTATTTCTCAAATATGTAAAGAACTAAATCAAGTTTATAAGAATCCAAGCTATTTCCCAATTGATAGATGGTCAAAGGATATGAACAAGTAATTTTCAGAAGAAGAAATCAAAGCCAACACTAATCATATGAAAAAATGTTCTAAATCCCTCTTAATTAGAGAAATGCAAATTAAAATAACTCTTAGGTACCACCTCACACCTATCAGAATGGCCAATGTGACAGTAAAGGAAAATGAGAAATGTTGGAAGGAATGTGGCAAAATTGGGACCCTAATGCATTGCTAGTGGAGTTATGAACTGATCCAACTATTCTGGAGGGCAATTTGGAATTATGCCCAAAGGGCTATAAAAGAATGTATAACATTTGATCCTGCTAGGTCTGATTCCCAAAGAGATTTTTTTTAAACGGGAAAGGACCTGTTTGTTAAAAAAAAAAATAATAACTAACTAAATATATATATATATATATATTTTTCATATATATATATATATTTGTATATATATATCAGCTCTTTTTGTGGCGGCAAAGGGATGTCCCTCATTTGGGGAATGGATGAACAAATTGTGGTATATGATGGTGATGGAATACTATTATGCTATAAGGAATGATGAACAGATGTTTTCTTTCAGAAAAGAGCTAGAAAGATCTACTGAACTCATGCAGAGTGAAATAAGTGGAAATAAAAGAACATTATATACAACAACTGCAATATTTTGGAACAGATCAAATGTGATGGACTTTGCTACTAACAACAATACAATGATCTAGGACAATTTTAAGGTCTTATGAAAAAGAATACTATCTATCTCCAGAGAAACAAATGTTGGAGTAGAATGCCAAAAAAAAAAAAAAAAGATTTATTACTTGTTTATTTGGGTATATGTTTGGGGGTTTTTATTTCATAAGATTATTCACTTACAAAAATGAATAATATAAGAATTATTTTTTGCCTGAAAAAACATGTACATTGGAGATTGAATTGCTTGTCAGCTCTGGGAGGGGGGAAGAGTAGAAGGAAGGGAGACCATATGGAACACATAACTTTGGAATACTTATGTGAAATTTATTAAAATAAAATATATACACAATATAATAGTTCGATTATATATTAATAAATAATTGTGTAATAATTTATACTATGTATAAAAATGATAATTGATTCTAGCACAATATAAACAAGCAGGGAATTAATGCCACTATTTTACAATTCCACTAATTGGAACCTAGCCATAAAGAGAATCAACTATCATTTCTTCTTTTTAGAGTGTGAGTTACTTGAGGACAGGAACTGTCTTCCTTTTTTCTTCCAGCTTTTGGTACAATGCTTTCCACTACTAAAATGCATTAATAAATAAATTATTAAATTCCTTCCTTCCAGTTGGTACAGTGGATAGAGCACTGAGCCTGAGATCCGAAAGATCTTCCTTCAAATTCAGCTGAAGACTTCTTAGCTATGGAACCTGTTTGCCTATAATAGCACCTATCTCCCAGGGTTGTTGTAAGGATCAAATGAGATAATATCAAATTGTAAAGACTTTAAACAGGTGTATAGCAATTGCCATAAAAATATTAGCTATTACCTCCTGGAGTTGTGAAGATGAAATGAGATAATAAATGTAAAGTTCTTAGCATAATGCTTGCCATATAGTAAGCACTGTGTAAATGTTGGTTATTTTTATTACTACTCCCCAGAGTTATTTTGAGGACCAAATTAGATAATAATTGTGAAGCACTTAACAGTATCAGGAATGTTATAAGTGCTATATACAGGTTAGCTATTACTAAATGAAACAGAGTAATTCAAACAACTGTAGAAAGATCCGAGACTTTGTAGTCAAGAAGACAATGGTTCAAATCCAGTAATGCTATTTAATACCCTGAGACTTCGTGCAAAACATTTTCCCCCCACTCTTAAAAAATAAGGGGGTTGCCCGCCTAGACAATGGCCGACTGAGGCTCTAAGGTTCCTGAATGAGAATGTGGATTGTTCCTAGGTAAAGTAGTCAAACCACTTCCCCAGCCAATGCAAGCTTTATATATCTATTAGGCGCCACAAGCTAGGTTCCTCGTCAGGATGCACGCCAGGCGTGAGGAGATAGAGACGCAGAAAGCACGCACGCAACGCACGTGCTGCGGGCGCCACCCTTCGTCGCCGTCCCAGTTTTTCTCCACGCGCCCCTCCATTGCGCAGGTGCGGCTGTGTTGGGCAGGAGAGGCAGTCCCAGATAGGCTTAAACTTTGGAAGTAGGGCGGGCTTGGCCAAAGATGGCGGGTTCTCTGGGTTCCCTGGTCGTGGCAGGTGGAGGCGAGAGCAGCGACAGCGAAGAAGACTACTGGGATATAGGGTACATGGATCGGGCGCCTCAGGTAGAGAGAAAAGCCCTAAGTTTTGTTGTCCCTGCAGACGTGCTCTTCTGTCCCCCACCCCACCATGCCTGGGCCAGGGGCAAAGTCCAGCCCCGGCCCAAGCTCAACGCGAGCCCGAGGTCTTGGGAAACCAGCGCCCTAGCGCTGCCCAACTCCCTGGCCGGGAACAAAAACACATTGGGGGTTTCACCTGTTGTGTCAGTGCTTGGTTCGGATAAAATGTGACTTTGGTTACCTGCTTTTGGAAATGCTCCCCATACCTTTTTTGTTGATATTGGACAGAGGAAAAAGTGCCACTCTCTTCTCTCTCCTCTTAACTTGTACAGATAGGAGCATTTAGCTTTGTTTACTATGAATTGTTACTGAGTGACTGAGCATAGTGCTATTTAATTTTGCTAGATCCAAAAACTTTTTTCATCTTGACCATTATAACTCAGGTAAGGATTTGCTTTTTGTAATTTAAAAAATTGATTAAAATTTTATCATTCATGATATTTTTGTAATAAAATGTGAAAAAATATTTCCTTTTAGTTTATAAAAAGTCTCAAACTAAACAGGATCTTTATTGTGCTTCTATTCTGCACAAAATGGCAAGATGAGCAAGAAGCATGTTTTATGTATTTTTTGTTTGGTTAGAGATTGAACTGGATGACTTCTCAGGGTTCTCTCCAACCCTTAAAAATTCGTGATTCTTTTTCTGCTTCTTTAGACAATGAAAGGGTCATCAGTGACTGAAGAAAAAGATGAAACCTTTAAAAAAGCTTTGACTTCAGGAGATATTTCACTGGTTGAAGAACTTCTAAATTCTGGTGAGAAAAATGCTGTAATATCAAATTAATTTTCTCTTTACCAAATTGTGGCAACTCAAAAGATTTCAAAGATTTTTTTGGATTTTTTTGCAATGTGAAATGCCTTTGTATACAAAGTGTTGATGTGAACCTGATTGCAGAGAGATTTGTTTTATTGGCTCTTAATTTTTTTCTTTTGCATCATCTTATTAAAGATTTCTGATAAATGGTTTCTGAATATATAGATGCACCTGTATCTAATGTTGAAAGTAAAAGTATTGCTAACTATTAGGTTCAGCAGTGTTTTCTTCAGCTCACCTCCTTTCTTGGTTCCTTTGTACTGACTAGACTGTTAGTTAGAAATGTTCATCCTCCTGACATTGGCATCCTTCTTAGTTTCCCTTCAAGATCTACTTCAAATCCCACCTATTTCAAGATGCCTCCCAGCTATTAATGTCATCCTTTCTCAGTATCTTCCATTCCATTTGTATAGTTAAGATATCAGTTACTTCAAATAAATCCTGTGACATTCCAAATCCTATTTGAACTTATAATTGTATGTAAAAAAGAGTAATTGATTTCAGCCTAATGAAAATATGCAACATTTTTAAAGTTTTGTTTTATTAATGTAACAATATCAAAGGATGAGAAAAATGTATTTCTGATTTAAATTTATTACAAAGTAAGAGTAGTTATAAAGAGTCAAATTTTTAAAATTACTGAACAGTGTACCTAAAGAAAAGTCTACATTGGTGATATGAACAGAGTATTATTATTTTTAAATATTTTAGCAGCATAGACAACTATTTTTTCTTCACATCTTCATATATATGCTGGTAAATGTAGAGAGCTTTATCCACATCTCCAAGAATTCATAAGATATGTTCTCAAACTAGAAAAAAATTCCATACCAGTAGTTTTTTAAAATTTTATTTTACAATATTTAAAAAAATTTACAATAGCAAAAATTTTTTCTACACCTTGGGGTTTCATTTGAATATTTCTCACCCACCAAATAAAATGTTTTTACCTAAAATGAGACAAAATAGAAGGATCCAGGTTATAATTTGTCACTGATAACTACTGGTAGCCTCTAATAGCAAGAATATAAAATCAGGAAATGGGAAATGATTGTTTCAGTTTTAATGGTTTTTGATAGATGAAATAGTAGTTAAGGATTTTCTACATGCATGTGATACTTCAAAACAAGTTCTAGATATCAGGCGCATGTATTTAGTGTAAAATAATACAAGGTATAACTAAAATTGTCATTAGTAAATATTGCTCAAGGCTTTTTGTCTAATATAGTGTAAAAGTTTCCAGATTTGGGGCCATTTTTTAAAGGGTTTCAAGAAGTAAATATATGTTTTAAAACTCAATTTTGATTGGGCGTTTAGGGATCTAATCTTCTGATAGATCATACTTGTAACTTAGGGTAGATTAGTCATTGGCAACCTTTCCTAGCAGTTGTTAGCAAAGAATCAAGTATAGTTTGATATCAAAGGACATAATTTAAAATCAGCAGTGCTTTAAATGTGATATTGTTGTCCTTGTAATATTTTTCAACATGTGGACTAAAATCATGTGAAAACCAGTCTTCAAAACCAGTTCTTGTCCTCCTTGCTTTATTTGACTGGTAAAGAATTGGAAGTGATTGATGGTCATAGCCTCTGAGTATAAAATTTTTGAGACCAATAAATAACCATTGGTTTACATTTAAAACTCCTTTTGGGGGACAGCTGGTGTAATAATTAAAATGGTTGAAGGCCATAAACTGTAGTGATTAAAATAGTGGAAGACTTAAATTGTAGTAGATAAAAGAGTGGATGAGTAAATTGTGACCGCAGAAAATATGTTTTTACTACAGTGTCTTGTTTTAAAATCAAATATAAGGTGGTCACTAGGGAAATATTCCCAGTTATTCAAATATACCCAAGTCAGCTGGGATTTATAGAGATTTTAATTAATACAAATGAGGAATTAAAGAAAAGGAGAGAAAGAATAAGAAAGGAATAAGTATGAAGGGCCTTAAGCCAACATGGCCTAGACCTGAGTCTTGAGAGAGAGAGATCAGTCAGTCCTAATCACTCACCACAAGATCTGTCCAAGCAAGAATATAGACACCAGTTCAGCCAGCCATCCTTCTCCAGAGAGGGATTCTTCTGACTGTCCTCAAGAGACTGTCCCAAGAACCTGTTTCCAGAGCTCTCTCCCAACAGCCTCCTTAGAGACTGTTTTTTTCTTAAGAGCCTGTTATCTCCTTTTATAGGGAATTTTCTCCTATGTCACCTCCCCTAAGTTCTTCCATCTACCAATCACAGTAGACGTTTTTCAAAGGACAGACCATTCTTAGTCCACACCTAAGAAGGTGTAAATTTTTGAGTAATTCACACCAGGAAAGCTCTGAGTAAGTTTCTCAGCTCTTTGTTCCTTGTAAATTCACAAGTTGCTTGACCTTTATAGGTACTTATCTTAAGAACTTTTTGCCTTTTTATAAGTATGGGTTTAAGTACTTTTCATTGTTCAGAAAAAAGTTTACAACTTTATCTTCCCCTAGGGCAGACTTAAGTAGGTGAAGCAGAATTCTCACATTCCTGATCTAAGTAGAGTTCACTGCCCAAATGGGGAATAGTCTTAATCCAATCTTATGAAGTAGGGTCTGGGAATTTTTAAGGTTCACACTGGGTGGCTCAGTGGATTGAGAACCAGGCCTAGAGACAGAAGGTCCTGGGTTCAAATCTGGCCCCAGAGAGACTTTCTAGCTGTGTGACCTTAGGCAAGTCTCTTAACGCCCCCTCTCCCCCCAATTGCCTAACCCTTACTCCTCTTCTGCCTTGGAACCAATACACAGTATTAATTCTAAGATGGAAGGTAAGGGTTTTAAAAAAAAAATTCTTTTTGCATTATCTCCCAATAAAAGTATAAGGTAAACCTTAGACAATTTAAATCCAAGTCAAGTTTCTTCTTCCTTAGAAATGAACATTTAGATCTGTCTATAAATATAGCTCATATCCCTGTTGTTATCATTCAGTTGTTTTTCAGTACTGTTTGACTCTTCATGATTACATTTGGGGTTTTCTTGCAAAAAGTTTGCCATTTCCTTCTTCAATTCATCTTACAGATGAAGAACTGAGAAAAACAGGAGGTCTAAATGACTTGCCCAAGGTCACACAGCTAGTTTCTGAGACCAGATCTGAATTCAGAGTTTCCCTGACTCTAGGACCACTGTGTCACCTTGCTGCCTTAGTTTATACCCTTCCCTTTTTCAAACCTTTAGTGAATCCTGTTCAATTTCCTTAGCGCTTAATAGCCATATGACTCATGCTGTGTTTATCCAATATTGTATTGTTTATATTTGCTATGCCAAGGACTGATAACATTTGGATAGCCAGGGTGGGACCATAATGGGAGGGCCCTGAATACCAGGATGAAAAGCTTGTCCTCAAATTGGTGGATAATGGGGAAGGGGAAGGTGTTTTTTTTTTTTGGTTTGTTTTTTTTTTTAGGAAATTGACATATTCAAATAGATTTTTGAGCTCATCAGTTGAGATGTTTATGCCAGCATTGGATAAAAATGAATTTTTGCTTGCTCAATCTGTTCAGCTCTTGTCTATTAGCTTCTCACTGGGGTCTGCTCAGTTTTCTGGGAGCAGCCTTTTCTTTCTCTTGACAACAGGAGGAGCGAACTAGAAAAATGACTGTCCGTCTGTGATTCCTTATTACTTTGTAACCTAGCTCGTCTTCTCTTCTTACCAAGTAATTCCCAGATGATGTCTTTTACTCTTGTTCTTTGGTGTACCTCCTTGATTATGTCACAACCTGCTCATACCTACTATTCACTTCTATTTTCCTTTGTTGATATTCACTTTTAATTCTTTAGAAATCATTTCAACCAGATAGCAGTTCTAGGAGAATTTTGATGTTAAATAGATAAACTTTTGTTTTCATTGGAATCTTAAGATCATTAATGAAGTTTCATAATTCCTTGAAGGCAATGGGGTCCAGTCCTTCCATCTCTGCTATCAGTCCCAGAGTTTAAAGTTAGGTAGCAATCTTCAAGATGGAATGGGGAGATTAAGAATAGATTTCAGGTAGACTAGCCTGAAGATTATTACAGTAATCAGATGTGAAGTGATGAACAAAGGTTATGGCAATGGAGAAAAATAGATGAGCCTCAAATAAATTATAGAACTTGACTAAGACAAGCACTAAGCTTGAAGTCAAAAGCTGGACCTTCATCACACTTCTGACACTTAATAGCTGTGTGACCATGGGCAAATCACCTTACTTTGTTGAGCTTCTCTTTTGACACTTGTAATTTTAGGGATAATAATAAGGTTTACTTTACAGGTTTATCAGGAGGATCAGAGGAGATCATGTATGCAGAATGATTTATAAATATTTAAAGCTTTATAAGCTGCTACTCTAATGAGAATAGGTAATTGAAGATGACTTAAAAGTTTTGACCTTGGAGAATTGGGAGGATAATTGTTTTACATCATCACATGTCTCAGTGTTGAACATACTAGCTACTCAGTAAATATTGGTCAAACACATTAATGAATGAATAAAAGCAAGATTATGTAGTTTTAAGAACAGCTTCCTTTTTTTTTAAATTGGAGAGAAGATTGATTGTAATTATATTTTATTTTGTAAAATGAAATCCTTCTTTCTTTTCACACATCCCCACAATACTCTGTTGAAAAAGCGTTTCCTGTTACAAACATATAGTCGTACAAAACATTCCTCCTTTGGCCAGATCCCAAAATATATCTCTCACTCTGAACTCTGAATCTATCACCATTCAGGAGGTAGGTAGCCTGTTTAATTCTCTGAATTATGGGTAGTTTATTGTATTGATCAGAGTTCCTAAACCTTTCAAAGTTGATTGTCTTTATGATATTGGTTCTACTCACCTCTTTCTGAATCAATTTATATGTCTTCCCAGTTTCTCTGAAATCACTTTTGCATCATCATATTTCTGTTATATTTATATATATGTTAATTTGTTCAGCCTTTTGGTGATTGAATACCACTTCTCAGTTTTAAGTTCTGCTACCACAAACAGGTCTGCCCTATTTTGTACATATGGGTCTTCTTTACCTGATTTTGGGGGGGTCAGAGGCACAGATCTTTAATGGTATTACTGAATGAGTATGCTCAGTTTAATAATTTGGGGGGAATTCTTCTAAATCGTTTTCTAGAATGGCTGAATCAGACTATAGTTCCACCAAAGGTTCATTAATGTATCCATAGATGCTCCAGGATTGGCCGTTTTCATTCTTTGTCAACTTTAACAATCTGATAGGTATGAAGTGGAACCTAAGAGTTGTTTTAAATTGCATTTCTCTTAGTAGTGACTCAAGAGGGGGTGGCTATCTTGTTCATGGATTGTGAGCCAGGCCTGGAGGTCATGGGTTCAAATTTGACCTCAGATACTTCCTACCTGTGTAATCCTGGACAAGTCACTTAACCCCCATTAAACTAACCCTTACTGCTCTTCTGCCTTGAAACCAATAAATAGTATTATTTCTAAGACGGATAGTAAAGGTTTATTTTAAAAAAGAAACAGTTACTTAGAGCATTGTTTCATATATAGTGATTTAGTACCTCAGGACCATTATTCTTACCTACTTTCTTTTCCTTCATCCACTTTGCCCGTTTTTAGGAACTAAGGAAAAGGGATAAAAATAGAAACTTTACCACCCTTGTATGTCCAGCAACTTATTTTCAGTTAGAACTATTGAAAACTAGCAGAAAAATTTTTGTAGGAAAACAGATAATTGGACTAGGAGTGTGTTGCAGATTTTCACAGTGATTATCACTTAATGTATAAATGATAGTAGAAAATTGGATGGGGTGAAATCTGTGTTTTTATTAGTATAGGGAACTCCCAAATGAGGAAACATGCCAGTTCAGGTTGGCACTTGGGAGTTGAAGTAATTAATTTTTCAGCATCTTGCATTGTTTTCCTATTGGAAGAATGTTGGCTTTTGTCATTACTTTGTGAAATTTTATTTGAATGATAGTATACCTATCTAATAGTCAACTGTAAGATTGTTGGGCCATCTTTTACAAATTTAAGAGTAAATAAATAGACTATATTTGTATGTATATGTAACAATGTAAATATACTAAACTAGCAATAATGGTTTTTAAAAGTGTAATACATATAACTCAGACAAATCATGCATGTGCTTCCATTTATTTTTTTAGTTTGATACTCAGTTGAAAAATGTATAAACTTTACTATGCTAGATTTAGGATCTATAGTAGATAGATAAATTGTGTTGAAGATCTCCTGACCTTTTGTGGGTCAGAGAGCCAGAATAGCATAGTTTATATGCTATTTCTTCACATTCTCTGCTTATCTGCCCAGCAGTCCAGTGGGAGCCCACAGAGGGTTAGGTGTGTGGCTTACAAGCTACAGAGCTGGAGGGGAGCAGAACCCTCAGTCCACTCCCCTCCCCCTCTACACTCATTAAGGACATTCTTTATTTCACCCATGCCTCCACCCAGTAGCTTGATGGGAGCACTTTCTCTCTCTTGTGTGGGGTAAAGGGGGTAGGCATGGCACTCGGTCTCTGGGGATGTGAGGCATGGCACTTTGTTTCTAGAGGAGGGGCATGACACTTGTTTTGGGAGTGGGGTAGGGGTGGGGCCTGGCATTCCATCTCTAAAAGGTTCACCATCACTTCTCAAGGAAGTTGAAGAGAGCTGCATATATATGCCTGTATGAAAACTGACAGTATAATATTTTCAATTTTCTTAAAAAATATTTAGGTATTTCTTGGAAAGACTAGTTTTGTTTTAATAAACAGGCATTTAATTTTAAAAAGCCATTTAAGTGCTCACTTAAGGGCAAATGCTGTGATAAGTGCATAAGTGTGATAAGTTCTTTTAGAAAAAGAATGTCCTTATTTCAATGAACTTAAACTCTAAAATTGAAGAAGATAGTATAAGTAGAAGAGTTCTGCTGCAGTGTGACTAGAAAAGGCAGGTGGCCCTATGAGTTTAGCTACAGAAATCATATTGATGCCCAATAGTCCTCAGGATGCTTTTAGGTGTCCTGCTCCACAGGAATGGCACATTATTACCAGAAACTGGTAACTTTATGTAGGATATTTTTGATTACAAACAAATAGCACATCTGGCAATCTGAATCCTACCAGAGAAGCAGTTTTGTTTGAAATACATCTTTAATGGAGATCAGCAAGTAAAAAATTTTGGGGACAAATTGTAGCTCAGGTACACATTCTCAAAGATAGAATGTGACATATTACCAAAGAAGAACTATGAATAAAGGGCATAAAAGATGTTATTAGATATATAAGTAGAAATGGAATTAGGCCAATCATGCAGCAAGAGATAACTGGATTGCATTGTGCTCCACTTGGCATAAACTATCTGGAAGATCCCTTGCATGTTAACTGTTCCCACTTTAGAAAATTTATAGATAGTCATGTTCAAAAGTTGCATAGGATTCATTAGATTGCAGGTCAGATCACTAGAAGAGGCTGTCACATGAGAGAGGTCACTCAAACAAAGTATTTTGTAGTGGATGAAGCATAAACATAACCAATAATTGAAGTGGAAATAACATGGATATAAGGTGTGATAAAAAGAAAGGAAGGAAGTGTTAAATTTATTTGTGGTTGGACTGATATATTAAATTGGTGGTCGCCAGGGATTAAATTTCTAAATCCCAAAATGAATTACTAAAGTAAAATGTAATTTATGGTAGTTCATTTACAATAGAGTCTAAGACATTAAGGAAGTAAGAAAAGGGGAGAGAGGGAGAAAACTCTGGCTTTCTCTGAGCCAGGTAGAAATTCTAAGGCCCTAATCAGGGAAATGAGTTTCAAGAAGATGGGCCTTTCTTGGAGGTTTACACCTCCAGAAAGGCAGGGTCAATAAGTCAACCTTTCACTCACCAACAATGACCTTCTAAAAGGAAAGCAGTCTGAGGTCTCCTGCACAAACTCCTCCAGGGGTCCAGTTCTACAGCCCAAGTCCAAGTATCTGTCTTCCAGTCTCTTCTCCAAGTGAGAGTTCTTCAATCTAATTCGAATTGAATCTCAATCTTCTGGTCTCCCAATAAGATGAAGAGTGAAACAAGGATGCCCATTATCACCTTTATTATTTAATATTGTACTAGAAACACTAGCAGTAGCAATTAGAGAAGAAAAAGAAATTGAAGGTATTAAAATTGGCAATGAGGAGACCAAGCTGTCACTCTTTGCAGATGATATGATGGTCTACTTAAAGAATCCTAGAGAATCAACTAAAAAGCTAGTGGAAATAATCAACAACTTTAACAAAGTTGCAGGATACAAAATAAACCCACAAAAGTCATCAGCATTTCTATATACCTCTAACACATTTCAGCAGCAAGAATTAGAGAAAATCCATTTAAAGTCACCCCAGGCAATATAAATTACTTAGGAATCTATCTGCCAAGACACACACAGGAACTATATGAACACAACTACAAAACACTCTCCACACAATTAAAATTAGATCTAAACAATTGGAAAAACATTGATTGCTCATGGGTGGGGCGAGCTAACATAATAAAAATGACCATCCTACCCAAACTTATTTACTTATTTAGTACAATACCCATTGAACTACCAAAAAACTTTTTTACTGAATTAGAAAAAAACATAACAAAGTTCATCTGGTCTTTTTAAAGATCATTTTCTCTTGTGTCACCTCCCTTAAATTTCACATCTACCAATCACAGCAGACGTCCCTCTCTAGTATTACCCACTCTTTAGTTCACACCTTATTTGGCTAGATTATACCTTTTTGGGTTACTTAACATCTTTTTTGGGATACTTCACCTTTTGTAGTTAGTTAACGCCTTTTGTGGTTAAAATGGGTAGATCTACTTAAAATACTGAGTTACCACCTTTTGGGGATTAAAATCTAAAAATAGATTGTGTATTACAATTCAATCACCCCAATAAAGGAAGAGCTAAGTACCTTCATTGTTACAATCAGAAGATAGCTAAATCCAATCTTCACAAAAGGAAGGAAGGAGCTAGTCAGGATTCTTCAAAGCAAAAGAAAAGAGGTAGTAGAGGAAGTAGCTGGTAGCCACCTGTTGGTATTCTTGGGCCAAGTAGCTTTGAACATGTTTAGAACAAGGTGCAGGGGATTAGGGGATGGAATGGGTGCAGAAAAGCCACAAGGTAGAGAAGAGAAGAGACTTTGCTCTAGCTGTTTCATGAGATAATAGATTTAGAGCTGGAAGAGACATTTGAATTAGTTTAACCCTTTACTTTGTAACTGAGAAAATGAGGCCCAGAAAACTTAAGTAAATGCTTAGGCAAAGGAATGACTAGACAACTCTAGCAGTCTTTTGCCAATATCTTTGTATGTAGTAGAATAATAACAATTGAAAGTTGGGTGTTTTTATCCTATAAAATTCCTTATATAATTTAATTATTTTCATATCATGTCACTTCCTAATAAAATTTATAAAATATATTTTCATAGACTCCTTTAGGATTCTTATATTGTAGTCTTTAACAGATATTCTCCCTCCTGAAGTTAGTCACAGAGGGCTTGTAATATAATAAATACATGCCTTCACATAATATGCATGTCTTAAATCCAAATGATTTTGGTTAAAATATATTTTAGCCATAATGATAGAGCCTTTGAATTTTAGAGCTGATAGTAACCCTAAAGATCATCTAATTCATCTCTCTAATAAGAAATTGAAGTTCCCAGCATTTGTACATTGTTTGAAGTCACAATAATAACAAAGCAGAACTAGAACCTCTTAATCTTTTCACTAAAAGCAAGTGCATTTCACAGTCTGGAGGTTTTTTAACAGTTCTTTTTAATTCCAGCATATATTCTTATGTTTATAGGAATGAATGTAGAATCCAACTTTCATTTTGGATGGACTCCTCTTATGTATGCTGCTAATATTGCTAATGTGGAGTTGGTGCGTATCTTGTTGGACAGAGGGGCTAATGCAAGCTTTGATAAGGGTAAGATATTTAAGAATTAACATATACATTTGATTCTTAATATGTTATTTGGATGAATACCAATTAGTACACATCAAAAATAATTTTGTCTGAGTAGTGTTTCAAGTGCCAGCCAAAATAATAAACACTTTGAAGTTTGCTATTAACAAGGAAATGGGATCATTTTACAACTCAACTCTCTTGTTCATTTATTGAAAATAGCTAAAACCAAATCCATGTCTACTGACCCATTGAAAGACCTCACATACACTAAAAGATTTGTAGTGGTACTTTTTGTTACTACAAAGGCCTGGAAACAAAAGTAGTTGTCAGTTGATTTTGAAATGTCTAAACAAATTATGGAACATGAATATTATTGCATTTTAATAAATGATAAAAATGAAGAATATATTGAAGCATGGGAAGATTTAAATCAACTGATGCTAAGTGAAGTAGGAGGAATCAAGAGAACTAAAAATAACTAAACAATGTAAATGGAAAGAAAAATAGCAAAAAAACCCTCTAAAATTTAATGTTATATTAATTATGATGACCAAGTTTGGTCCTTAAGAAGAGTTAAGAAAAAAGCATCTCTTCTTTTCGGAGATAGAGTATATTGGATATAAATCAATTAAGCAATAAGCATTAAGCACCAATATGGACCAGGGTGATTACATTGCATATATTGTCAGATTCCATTGACATTTTGGTTAATTATCCTGAACTGCCTTGTTTTATCCTTAATTTTTTCAGTAGGGTATTTGGGGAAAAGTAATAGATAAAAATTGAAGTGATCTAAAAACAAGAGTAGTAATTTTTGTTTTAATTTCTTGACTAAAGAATTGTTGTTTGGTTGTTTAGCTGTGTCCAAATCTGTTTGACCCCATTGACCCCAGCCCACCAGACCCCTCTGTCTTTCACTATCTCTCAAAATTCATTGTTTCCATGACATCTATCTATCTCATCCTCCACCGTTCCTTTTTCTTTTGCCTTCAATCTGTAAAAATTAAAATTAATATACAATAGCTTCAAATATTATATTTTATAAGATTTATTAATAATTACCAGAAGTAGCAAAATAAGGTAACAAAATAAAACCACATGACCATGGCTAATCTCCCTTTGAAACAGCCCGTTCCACCAGTGTCCCCACCCAGGAAGGTAAAAGCTCTAGCCATGGAAGACCACCCAATTTATCTCCTGTCTATGTCAGTATGTAATTTCAGGAAGTCAGTGGGCTAATGAGAAATGTAGTTCAAAGGCACAAGATTTCCAATTACATACTTTCCCAACATTGGGGCTTTTCCAAGGAGTCTTATCTTATTATGTGGCAGATATTTAGACTTCAGCTTCAGTATTTGGCCCTCCAGGGAATAGTCTGGATTAATTTCTTGACTGATTTGAACTCCCTCCTGTCCAAGGAACTCTCAAAAGTCTTCTCTAGCACAACAATTCAAAACCATTGATTCAGCAGTGTTCAGTTTTCCTTTTAGTCAAGATCTCACAGCTATACAGTCTTACTGAAAAAAAAAAGCCATAGGTCTGACTATATGAACCTTTGTCAGTAAGGTGATACCTCTTCTTTTTTTAGTATGAGGTCCAGATTTGTCATTGCTTTCCTTCCATGGAACAAGCCTCTTTCAATTTCATGGCTGCAGTTGCTGTCTGCAGGGATCTTTGAGCCCAATAATATAAAATATGACACTTCTTCCTTTTCTTCTGAACCCTCTATTTGCTAGGAAGTAGGGGCCAGTTACCAAAATTTTAGCTTTTTAATATTAAACTTCATGCCAGCTTTTACACTCTCCTTTTTCACTCTCATCAAGAGACATCTAAATTTTTCAGTCTGACACCAGAGCAGTATTGTCTGCATATATGAGATTGTCTCCCAGCAACCTTAATTTCAGCTTTTGATTCATCCAGAGAAGTAAGATGATCTGATATTCCCCTCTTTGAGCACTCTCCAGGTTTTGTTGTGATCCACATAATCAAAGGCTTTTGTTTAGTGAATGAAGCAGAAGTAGTGTTTTTCTGGAACTCTTGCTTTCTTTATGATCTAGCAAATGTTAGCAATTTGACCTATAGTTCTCTGTATCTTCAAAAACCCGCCTGCTCTTTTGGTAATTCTCTGTTCTCATATTATAGAAACCTAGCTTGCATAACTTTGGTGGCCTGTGAAATGAGCACAAGTATTTAAACTTTTTGAATATTTTCTTTAGGATTAGGATGTAAATAATTACTTCCACTAGCTTTATTATTATCAGTACTTCTTAAGGCCCACTTTATTCTCTGGGATATCTGGCTCTAGATCAATAACTACACCATCATGGTTTTTCAGTGTCCTGTTAAGATCTTTCTTGTAGAGTTTTTCTGTTTATTCTTACCACCTTTTCTTAATCTAGATCTGCTTCTGTTAAGTCCCTCCTATTTTTGTCTTCCTTTGGTATTGCTATTTTCTTGAAGAGATCTCTTGTCTTTCACATTTTAATATTTTCTTCTATATTTTTGCATTGCTCATTTAAGAAAACCTTATTTCTCCTTGCTATATAATGTATTCATTTGGATGCATCTTTCCTTTTTTCTCTTTTCCCTTTCCTTCTTTCCTCAGCCATTTGTAAGACTTCATCAAACAGCCATTTTAATCTTCTTGCTCCTCTTTTTCTTTGGAATTTTTTTTGTGGATGCCTCTCATACATTTTTGTGCATTCCCTCCATAGCTCTTCAGGTATTTTGTCTACCAAACCTGATCCCATAAATCTTTTCATTACTTCTAATAATTTTTAAAAATTTCAAACTTAAGGAATTATTAGGAGTGTCAGGTGGTTTGGTAATTTGAGAGCCAGGCCCAAAATGGAAGGTTCTGGGCTCAAATGTGGCCTGAGACACTTCCTAGCTATGTAATCCTGGGCAAATCACTTGACTCCCATTACCTGACCTTTACCTCTCTTCTGCCTTGGAATCAATACACAATATTTATTCTAAGAAGCCATGGGTTTAAAAAAAAAATAGGTAGTTATTGCTACTTACACCATTACCAATTCTTAACATCTCATATTGATAGCAATACATACCTTGCCCTGATTATAATAAAACTATTCCCTTTCACAGGGGCAGAGGCTTTGCACTCAGAGTTCTAACACGTGAGAGTCATTAGAGGAGACTTTATTAGTGGCGCATTAACATTTACTGCAACCAGAGGCCAGTGTTGGAGGTGAACAAGGTATAGCAATGAAATCTATAGGAAGAAAATAAAGAAAAGAGTAGAGATAAGATATGGGGAAAGGGGGACTTCTGGGTAATCATGGCTGTAATCTAGACGCCACACGCTTCTTCTCCCTGGCACCGAACGAAATAGACTACATCAAAGGAGCATAAAAATCACCTTTGGAGGAACAGAAGAACTCCCCAGTACTCCACAGTACCCCACAGAGGCGAAGGTATGTGGGTTTTGAACATTTCCACACTATAATAAGAAGGAGGAAAAGCTTGCACAGAAACGTGAACTGAGCCGCCTTCCCCCCCCCACCTCCCCCACCAAATCAGAGTGAGCTACCGGAGTACTCACTGGGACAGCGAGTGAGTGGGGAACGTCTTTGTCTGGGGGGGCACTCCAGGGTCCTTGGGATCTGGGGACTGCCAGGAAATGTCTCAGGGCGGTTTCACGGGAGACTCCTGCGCTGAGCACAGGGGGCCCAGGGAGCCATACTCGGGGTGGACCATGCGCCGATTATCTGGGCGGAGCTGAACACCTGGGCAGTGTGGCTGTGATCAGGGGCCCAGTGCTCTAAGAAACCTCTGAGGCTGGGAAGAACTAGTCTGAGGCAACCTAGATTCACAGAAAACCCGCCCATATCACCCAGACCCCAGTCTAAAAGGAAAGGGGGATAATACCACCAAAGGGAATGGCTCACATGGCCCAAAATAAAGCCTCCAGGAAGAAAGGGAAAAAGGTGACTATTGAAAACTTTTATAGTGGAAGTACCCAAGGAAAAGAAGAAAATGAGGATGAAATCCAAAAAAAATCAGAACATGCCTCCCAAAATGGAAACTATCAACAAGCTCTGGAAGATCTCAAACTGGAGCTTACCCAAAAGATGGAAAACTGGAAAGAAAAATGGGAGAAAGAGATCAGCAGTCTGACAGATAAGACTGCTCAATTAGAAAAAGAGCTGGAAGCATCCAATAGAAAGGCAGACAAAGCTGAAAAGCAAAACCTGTCCCTAACGACCAGAATTAAGCAACTCGAAGAAAGTAAGATCATAAAACAGCAAGAATCAATAAAGCAAAGCCGAAAAATTAATGAATTAGAAGAAAACATAAAATATCTCACTGAAAAGGTCACAGACTTGAAAAACAGAGGAAGAAGAGACAACCTCCGAATTATCGGTCTCCCAGAAAAACCAGAGATTAACAATAAACTTGATGTTATTCTACAGGAGATTATGAAAGAAAATTCCCCACACATTCTGGAGCAAGGGGGCAAAATAGAAATAGAAAGGGTTCATAGAACACCCTCTATACTAAATCCCCAAAAGACAACCCCTAGGAATGTAATTGCCAAATTTAAGAGCTTCCAAGAAAAGGAGAAAATCCTACAAGAAGCCAAGAAGAGGAGCTTCAGATATAGGGGGGCTCCCATAAGTATCACACATGACTTAGCAGCTAACACACTAAGAGACCACAAAGCATGGAACATGATATTTAGAAAGGCAAGAGAGCTGGGTCTCCAACCAAGAATCAACTACCCAGCAAAACTGACTATATACTTCCAGGGGAAAGTATGGGCATTCAACAAAATAGAAGATTTCCAAGTATTTTCTAAGAAAAGACCAGAACTTAGTGGAACATTTGATATCCAAGCACAGAAAGCAAGAGAAACATGAAAAGGTAAATATGAAAGAAAGGGAAAAGGAGATAAATCTTATCTTTTTCTTTAAGTCAAACTCTCTTCTATAAGGACTACATTTACATCAAATTATATATATTAATATGTGGGGAAAATGTTTTGTGTAACTCAAAAATTGTATGCATCATAAGAGTAGTTAGAAGAAACATGCATAGGGAAAGATTGGGGCATTAAGAAGATTTGGGGAAAGTGGGAGCAAAGAAAGGAAAAGGGAGGGGGGAACCATCGATAACACTAAGATTTACTTCAAGAAATAGGGGGGGACTTAATAGAATAATCTTTCCCATATAAAGATACACATGGGAAGGGGAGGGGAAGAACTCTCATATGAGAAGGAGAGGAAGAGAGCGTGAAGTGGAATTACTTAAATCTTACTCTCAGTGAAATCAAATCTGAGAGGAAAGAACATCTAGATCCAGTGGGATCCTGAATTCTATATTATCCAACAGGGCAAGAAAGAAAGGAAAATTAAGGAGGGGGAGGGGGGAGAGAGTATAAAAAGGGAGGGAAGGAGAGGGGGGAGGGGGGAGCATAAAAAGGGAGGGGCTGGAAAGGGAAGCATTTCAAGGGAGGGGACTAGGGGGACTGACTTAAGTAAATCACTGGTTCAAAAGGAGATAGCTAAAGAAGAAAGGTCAGAACTAGGGGAAGATATCAAAATGCCAGCGAATCCACAAATGACAATCATAACTTTGAACTTGAATGGGATGAACTCACCCATAAAACATAGACAAATAGCAAATTGGATTAGAACCCAAAACCCTACTATTTGTTGTCTTCAAGAAACACATATGAGGCGGGTTGACACTCACAATGTTAGAATTAAAGGTTGGAGTAAGACCTTTTGGGCCTCAACTGATAGAAAGAAGGCAGGAGTTGCAATCATGATATTTGACAAAGCCAAAGCAAAAATAGATCTGATCAAAAGGGATAGGGAAGGTAAATATATTCTGTTGAAAGGGAGTATAGACAATGAGGAAATATCACTAATCAACATGTATGCACCAAATGGTATAGCATCCAAATTCTTTTTTTTTAATTTTGTAGTATTTTATTTGATCATTTCCATGCATTATTCATTAAAGACAAAGATTATTTTCTTTTCCTTCCCCCCACCCCCCGTAGCCACTGTGATTCCACGGGGTATCACATGTGTTCTTGATTCGAACCCATTGCCATGTTGTTAATATTTGCATTAGAGTATTCGTTTAGAGTCTCTCCTCTGTCATGTCCCCTCAAACGCTGTAGTCAGGCAGTTGTGAACTCTGTGTTTCTACTCCCACAGTTTGTCCTCTGCTTATGGATATTGTTTTTTCTCCTAGATCCCTGCAGATTGTTTAGGGACATTACACCGCCACTAATGGAGAAGTCCATTACCTTCGATTATACCACAGTGTGTTTGTCTCTGTGTACAATGTTCTCCTGGTTCTGCTCCTCTCACTCTGAATCACTTCCTGGAGGTCGTTCCAGTCTCCGTGGAATTCCTCCACTTTATTATACCTTTTTGCTCAATAATATTCCATCATCAACATATACCACAATTTATTCAGCCATTCCTCAATTGATGGGCATCCCCTCTTTTTCCAATTTTTGGCCACCACAAAGAGCGCACCTATGAATATTTTTGTACAAGTCTTTTTGTCCATTATCTCTTTGGGGTACAGACCCAGCAGTGCTATAGCTGGATCAAAGGGTAGACATTCTTTTATCGCCCTTTGTGCATAGTTCCAAATTGCCCTCCAGAATGGTTGGATCAGTTCACAGCTCCACCAGCAATGAATTAATGTCCCTACTTTGCCACATCCCCTCCAGCATTCATTACTTTCCATAGCTGTCATGTTAGCCAATCTGCTAGGTGTGAGGTGATACCTCAGAGTTGTTTTGATTTGCATCTCTCTGATTATAAGAGATTTAGAACACTTCTTCATGTGCTTATTAATAGTTTTGATTTCTTTATCTGAAAACTGCCTATCCATGTCCCTTGCCCATTTATCAATTGGGGAATGGCTTGATTTTTTGTACAATTGATATAGCTCTTTATAAATTTGAGTAATTAAACCGTTGTCAGAGGTTGTTATGAAGATTTTTTTCCCAATTTGTTGTTTTCCTTCTGATTTTAGTTACATTGGTTTTGTTGGTACAAGAGCTTTTTAATATGATGTAGTCGAAATTATTTATTTTACATTTTGTGATTTTTCTAAGTCTTGCTTGGTTTTAAAGTCTTTCCCCTCCCAAAGGTCTGACATGTATATTATTCTGTGTTTACCCAATTTTCTTATAGTTTCCTTCTTTATGTTCAAGTCATTCACCCATTTTGAATTTATCTTGGTGTAGGGTGTGAGGTATTGATCTAAACCTAATCTTTCCCACACTGTCCTCCAATTTTCCCAGCAGTTTGTAGGAAATAGTGGATTTTTTGTCCCAAAAGCTGGGATCTTTGGGTTTATGGTATACTGTCTTGCTGAGGTCGCTTGCCCCCAGTCTATTCCACTGATCCTCCTTTCTGTCTCTTAGCCAATACGAAATTGTTTTGATGACTGCTGCTTTGTAATATAGTTTGAGGTCTGGGACTGCAAGGCCCCCATCATTTGTGTTTTTTTTTTCATTATTTCCCTGGGTATCCTTGATCTTTTGTTATTCCAAATGAACTTTGTTATGTTTTTTTATTAAATCAGTAAAGAAATTTTTTGGGAGTTCCATGGGTATGGCACTAAATAGATAAATAAGTTTGGGTAGGATGGTCATTTTTATTATATTGGCTCGTCCTATCCATGAGTAGTTAATGTTTTTCCAATTGCTCGAGTCTAGTTTTAGTTGTGTGGTGAGTGTTTTGTAGTTATTTTCATATAGTTCCTGTGTTTGTCTCGGGAGATAGATTCCTAGGTATTTTATTTTGTCTAAGATGATTTTGAATGGGATTTTTCTTTCTAGTTTTTGCTGCTGAGATGTGTTGGAGAGATATAGAAAAGCTGATGACTTATGTGGGTTTATTTTGTATCCTGCAATTTTGCTAAAGTTGTTGATTATTTCAATTAGCTTTTTGGTTGAATCTCTAGGATTCTTTAAGTAGACCATCATGTCATCTGCAAAGAGTGATAACTTGGTCTCCTCCTTGCCTATTTTAATGCCTTCAATGTCTTTTTCTTCTCTAATTGCTACTGCTAGTGTTTCTAGTACAATGTCAAATAATAGAGGTGATAATGGGCATCCTTGTTTCACTCCTGATCTTATTGGGAATGGATTTAGTTTATCCCCATTGCAGATGATATTAGCTGATGGTTTTAGATATATACTGTTTATTATTTTTAGGAACGACCCTTCTATTCCTATGCTTTCTAGTGTTTTTAATAGGAATGGGTGTTGTATTTTATCAAAGGCTTTTTCTGCATCTATTGAGATAATCATGTGGTTCTTGTTGGTTTGCTTGTTGATGTGGTCAATTATGTGGATGGTTTTCCTAATATTGAACCAGCCCTGTATCCCTCGTATAAATCCTACTTGATCATGGCGGATGACCCTTCTGATCACTTGCTGGAGTCTTTTTGCTAGTATCCTATTTAAGATTTTTGCATCGATATTCATTAGGGAGATTGGTCGATAGTTTTCTTTCTCTGTTTTTGACTTGCCTGGTTTTGGAATCAGTACCATGTTTGTGTCATAAAAGGAGTTTGGTAAAACTCCCTCTTTGTCATCTAAATTCTTAATGGAGAAACTAGGAGAATTGAAAGAGGAAATAGACAGTAAAACCATATTAGTGGGAGATTTGAACCAACCACTATCAAATTTAGATAAATCAAACCAAAAAATAAACAAGAAAGAGGTAAAAGAGGTGAATGAAATCTTAGAAAAATTAGAGTTAATAGACATATGGAGAAAAATAAATAGGGACAAAAAGGAATACACTTTCTTTTCAGCACCACATGGCACATTCACAAAAATAGATCATACACTAGGTCACAGAAACATGGCACTCAAATGCAGAAAAGCAGAAATAATAAATGCAGCCTTTTCAGATCACAAGGCAATAAAAATATTGATTGGTAAGGGTACATGGAGAGCTAAATCAAAAATTAATTGGAAATTAAATAATATGATACTGCAAAATCGGTTAGTTAGAGAAGAAATCATAGAAACAATAATTTCGTTGAGGAAAATGACAACGGCAAGACATCCTTTCAAACCTTATGGGATGCAGCCAAGGCAGTACTTAGAGGAAAGTTCATATCCCTGAGTGCATATATTAACAAATTAGGGAGGACAGAGATCAAGGAATTGGAAATGCAAATCAAAAAACTTGAGAACGAACAAATTAAAACCCCCCAGAAGAAAACAAAACTAGAGATCCTAAAAATTAAGGGAGAAATTAATAAAATCGAAAGTGACAGAACTATTGAGCTAATAAACAAGACTAGAAGTTGGTACTTTGAAAAAACAGACGAAATAGACAAAGTACTGGTCAATCTAATTAAAAAAAGTAAAGAAGAAAGGCAAATTAACAGCATCAAGGATGAAAAGGGGGATCTCACCTCCAATGAAGAGGAAATTAAGGCAATCATTAAAAACTACTTTGCCCAACTATATGGCAATAAATATACCACCCTAGGTGATATGGATGAATATTTACAAAAATATAAATTGCCTAGACTAACAGAAGAAGAAATAGATTTCTTAAATAATCCCATATCAGAAAAAGAAATCCAACAGGTCATCAAAGAACTTCCTAAGAAAAAATCCCCAGGGCCTGATGGATTCACCATTGAATTCTATCAAACATTCAAAGAACAGCTAACTCCAATACTATACAAACTATTTGACATAATAAGCAAAGAGGGAGTTCTACCAAACTCCTTTTATGACACAAACATGGTACTAATTCCAAAGCCAGGCAAGTCAAAAACAGAGAAAGAAAACTATAGACCAATCTCCCTAATGAATATTGATGCAAAAATCTTAAATAGGATACTAGCAAAAAGACTCCAGCAAGTGATCAGAAGGGTCATCCACCATGATCAAGTAGGATTTATACCAGGGATGCAGGGCTGGTTCAATATTAGGAAATCTATTCACATAATTGACCACATCAACAAGCAAACCAACAAGAACCACATGATTATCTCAATAGATGCAGAAAAAGCCTTTGATAAAATGCAACACCCATTCCTACTAAAAACACTAGAAAGCATAGGAATAGAAGGGTCATTCCTAAAAATAATAAACAGTATATATCTAAAACCATCAACTAATATCATCTGCAATGGGAATAAACTAAATCCATTCCCATTAAGATCAGGAGTGAAACAAGGATGCCCATTATCACCTCTATTATTTGACATTGTATTAGAAACGCTAGCAGTAGCAATTAGAGAAGAAAAAGAAATTGAAGACATTAAAATAGGCAAGGAGGAGACCAAATGATCGCTCTTTGCAGATAACATGATGGTCTACTTAAAGAATCCTAGAGATTCAACCAAAAAGCTAATTGAAATAATCAACAACTTTAGCAAAGTTGCAGGATACAAAATAAACCCACATAAGTCATCAGCATTTCTATATAATTCCAACACAGTTCAGCAGCAAGAAGTAGAAAGAGAAATCCCATTCAAAATAACCTTAGACAAAATAAAATACTTAGGAATCTATCTAATGAGACAAACACAAGAACTATATGAACACAACTACAAAACACTTTCCACACATCTAAAACTAGCCTTGAACAATTGGAAGAACATTAACTGCTCATGGGTAGGACGAGCCAATATAATAAATATGACCATCGTACCCAAACTCATCTATCTATTTAGTGCCATACCCATGGAACTTCCAGAAATGTTTTTTACTGATTTAGAAAAAACCATAACAAAGTTCATTTGGAAGAACAAAAGATCAAGGATATCTAGGGAAATAATGAAAAAAAAAATACAAAGGAAGGGGGCCTTGCAGTCCCAGATGTCAGACTATATTATAAAGCAACGGTCACCAAAAAAATCTGGTACTGGCTAAGAGACAGAAAGGAGGATCAGTGGAATAGACTGGAGGCAAGCGACCTTAGCAAGACAGTATATGACAAACCCAAAGATCCCAGCTTTTGGGATAAAAGTCCACTATTTCCTACAAACTGCTGGTAAAATTGGAGGACAGTGTGGGAAAGATTAGGTTTAGATCAATACCTCACACCCTACACCAAGATAAATTCAAAATGGGTGAATGACTTGAACATAAAGAAGGAAACTATAAGAAAATTAGGCAAACTCAGAATAGCATACATGTCAGACCTTTGGGAAGGGAAAGACTTCAAAACCAAGCAAGACTTAGAAAGAGTTACAAAATGCAAAATAAATAATCTGGAATACATCAAATTAAAAAGTTTTTGTACAAACAAAACCAATGTAACCAAAATCAGTAGGGTAGCAACAAATTGGGAAACAATCTTCATAAAAACCTCTGATAAAGGTTTAATTACTCAAATTTACAAAGAACTCAATCACTTGTACAAAAAATCAAGCCATTCTCCAATTGATAAATGGGCAAGGGACATGAACAGGCAGTTCTCAGCCAAAGAAATCAAAACTATTAATAAGCACATGAAAAAGTGCTCTACATCTCTTATAATCAGAGAGATGCAAATCAAAACAACTCTGAGGTATCACCTCACACCTAGCAGATTGGCTAACATGACATCTATGGAAAGTAATGAATGCTGGAGGGGATGTGGCAAAGTGGGGACACTAATTCATTGCTGGTTGAGTTGTGAATTGATGTAGCCATTCTGGAGGGCAATTTGGAACTATGCCCAAAGGATGATAAAAGAGTGTATGCCCTTTGATCCAGCTATAGCACTGCTGGGTTTGTACCCCAAAGAGATAATAAGGAAAAAGACTTGTACAAGAATATTCATAGCTGCACTCTTTGTGGTAGCCAAAAATTGGAAAATGAGGGGATGGATGCTCATTAATTGAGGAATGGCTGAACAAATTGTGGTATAGGTTGGTGATGGAATATTATTGTGCTAAAAGGAATAATAAAGTAGAGGAATTCCATGGAGACTGGAACAACCTCCAGGAAGTGATGCAGAGCGAAAGGAGCAGAACCAGGAAAACATTGTACACAGAGACTGATACACTGTGGTACTATTGTAGGTAATGGACTTCTCCATTAGTGTCAATGCAATGTCCCTGAACAATCTGCTGGGATCTAAAAAATACTATCCACAAGCAGAGGATAAACTGTGGGAGTAAAAACACTGATGAAAAGCAACTGCTTGACTACAGGGGTGGAGGGGATATGACTGAGGAGAGACTCTAAATGACCACTCCAATGCAAATACCAACAACAGGGAAATGGGTTCATGTCAAGAACACATGTGATAACCAGTGGAATCGTGCGCTGGCTATGGGAGAGGGAAAGGTGGTGGGAGGGGGGTGGGGAGGAAAAGAAAATGATCTTTGTTTCCAGTGAAGAATGTTTGGAAATGACCAAATTGAATAATGTTTAAAATTAAAAAATAAATAAATAAAAATAAAAATCATCCTAAAAATCCTTCTAAATGGGAAAAAAAAATTTGGGGAAAGGCAGTTTTGACTCAGGGAATTAGGTAACAACTGTAGAAAGGAAGAACTAATACCTGGACATTAACTAAAGGTGAGACCACCATGCTATCTGGGCATTAACAGTTATTGCTCTGCTGACTAGAGATTTGAGTGAATTTTTTTATTTCCTCAAGGATTATCCCTCTTCCTTATACCTATTTGTATAGTGGTAAACTAATCTCCAGTTGCAAGATAAGCAAATGATCACTCAAAGATCTAACCTCTGACCATCTAGATAGTGATAGCCATAAAACTAGAAATAGGATAGAAAATGGTTACTTAACAGAAGATATAGTCAGAGGAGATCAATTCCTTTACTTCGTAGATATTCTTTCATCTTAACTTCTGTGACACTGTACTTGACTAGCTCATCTTTTGCTTGTCTGACTGCTCCTTATGTATTGATGTCATCATGAGAATCTTTTATTTTTTCTCAATGTTTGCTTCTTTGCTTCCTTGTTGGAACCTTTAACAGCTTCCATTGGTTCAATTATTATGTCTTAGAAGATACCTTCCAAATCTTTATATATGAACTATCTCACTTCCCTGGACTCTAGTCCCACATTTCTAACTGCCAGGTAAATTTCCATCATATTTCACTGTTACTCCAACCTTAAAATGCCAAAAAACCAAATTCTTCAACCTTTCTCCTTTATCCTAGCTTCCCTATTTCTGTTTGATTCACCATAATAGCTAGGATTAACACATTGGAATCATCTTTGACTCTTCCTTTTCCTTTGTTCCACATATAATATAATATATAATAATATAACAATAATAACCACAAACATTTATATAGTATTTACTATGTGCTAAGTACTATGCTTGGTGCTTTATGATTATTATCTCCTTTTATCTTTATATAACTTGAGAGGTAGGTGGAGTTATTATTTCTACTTTACAGGTGATGAAAATGAGGCAAACACGTTAAATAAATTATCTGGGGTCACAAAGCCAGTTCATATTTGAAGTTAGATTTGAACTTAAATTGTCTTCACTCCAGGCCCAACTCTATCTCATGTACTACCTAGCTGCCCCAATGTAGGATTAGACTGTTAACTTCATCTTATTCTAAGTTATTGATTGAAGTTCAGAACATCTCTCCGATTTGTCACAGTCTCTTCCTTCTATACACTTTAGATCATGTCTTTCAGGTAGTCCAATAATTCTCAAATTGTCTCTCCTGGATCTATTTTTCAGGTTGGTTATTTTTTCAATAAAATAGTTTGTTTTTCCTATTTTTTTCATTCCTTTAATTTTGCTTTATAGTTTCTTGATTTCTCATAAAATTATTAGTTTCTAGTTGGCCAATTCTGATTTTTAAGGCCTGATTTTCCTGTCAGTTTTTGGTTTTTCTTTTTCAATTGGTCCATTTCTTGCATCACTTTCATTTCTCTTCCCTACTTTTCCTCTGCCTCTCTTAATTGGTTTTTGAAGTCTTTTTTGAGCTCTTTCAGAATCTGTGTCCAATCCATATTTTTCTTTTGGCCTTTGAGTGTGTTTGCTTTACTTTTCCTGTCTCCTTCTGTGTTTGTACCTCGCTCTTTGTCTCCATAAAAAGTCTTTAGGGTTATATAGTGATTAAAATGGTGGGAGTCATAAACTGTTACAGATAAAAGAGTGGTTGGCTTAAATTGTGACTGCAGAAAATATGGTTTCAAGACAGTGTCTTGTTTTAAACGAAATATAAGGTGGTTGCCAGGGGAAAATTCCCAAATATTAAATATACCTAAGTCAGCTGGGTTTTATAGAGATTTTAATTAATACAAATGAGGAATGAGAGAGAGAGAGAGAGAGAGAGAGAGAGAGAGAGAGAGAGAGAGAGAGAGAGAGAGAGAGAGAGAGAGAAATGAAATAATGAGAAAAAAGGCTAGGCCAGCCTTAAGAGAGAGAGAGAGAGATCAGTCAGTCTTCAATCCACTCACCACAAGATTTGTATTCTAGTGTTCAGAGAGACACCAGCAGCCTCCTCCAGTTCAGCCTTTCCCAACTGAATCTCTCCAGAGAGAGTTCTTCTGAGACAGTCCCTTCTCTCAGCTTTTCATCTCCTTTTAAAGGGAATTGTTCTCACATCTACCAATCACAGTAGATTTTTTCCAAAGGGCAGACCATTCTTAATTCACACCTAAGTAGGCTTAAACTTTTGATTAAGTTCACACCTGAAAAACCTCTGAGAAGTTCTCACCTCTTTGCTCCTTGTAAATTCACAAGTTGCCTGACCTTTATAGGTACTTAGCACCCTTTTGTATTAGATCTAAAAAATAGGCACAGCTTAAGAACTTTTGCCTTACTTATAAGTATGGGTTTAAGTATTTTTCATTGTTCAGCAAGGAGTTTCTTCCCCTAACGCATGCTTAAGTAGGGGTGGAGTAGAGGTCTCACATTCCTGATCTAAGTTCCTTCATTGTTTAAAATGGGGAATGGTCTTAACCAAATCTTATGAAGTAGGGTCTGAGAACTTTTAAGATTTACTGTTAGTTGTTGGGTATTTTTTTTATTGTTTGCTCATTTTTTCCTACCTATTTGTAGGTAGACTCTGTTTTCTTGGAGTTTAGGTTACCCTCTTAAACTTCAGTCCTTCCTTGATGCTACCCTTAGCTTACTTTTTGGGTTTTTGTCAATTTTAGTTCTTCCAAGGTGGTATGATGGCCTGAGGGCTGGAAGTTTTGAGGGCCTCCCCACAGCTGATTCAGTTAACTCTTTAGATGCTGTGAAGATAATTTTAGAGTTATGACTTAACATCTAAATTAATTGGTCACCAAGGAAAAAAGCCCTAATAAAATACCCAAGTCAGTCTGGAAATTTATGGTAATTTTAATTAATATAGAGGGAAGGGTTTAAGGAGAAAGAGGGAAGAGGGTATAGGTTTTCTATTGCCTGGCCTGTGCCAGGGGGAGTTCAAGATTTCAGCTGCTAGGTCTCTAAAGGAGATTAGAGGCTTCTAAGAGGATAAGTTTGGAAAGTAAAGGAGAAAAAACTCTGCCAGAAACTCACCACTGAACCGGACAATAGCTTGTAGCCATGTCAAGATGCTGAAAGGCCCAGCACACTGCCACCAGCCAAATCTCCACCGCCAAAAGGTCCCAGAGAGAGGAAGAGAGCCAAATATATAGACCTTTTACCCTTCTGTCCCCTACTCTAAATGCCCATTCTTTAGTTCTCATCTTCTTTGATTAGATTATATCTTTAGAGTTACTTAACACTTCTTTGTTAAGTTCACCTTTTGTTATTTACTTGACCTTTTTGTGATTAATTTATCCTTTAGAGTTACTTAACACCTTTTTTGTATGAAGATCTAAAAATAGACTTAACTTAAAGTTCTAGCTTCACTATAAAGTAAGAACTAAGTACCTTCATTGTTCAATCAGGATATTACAACTTCATCTTCACCATAAAGATCTAATGTACGGTGGACTAATTTAAAGTTCACAATGCTGATAGCCTAAAGACTTGTCTTAGGCTTGGGCATAAGATTTTGAGCTCACTCTGAACTTGATCAGGCCAGGGACTGCTCAAATTCTAGCCCCCCCCCCAGGTTAGGCACAAGTTTTTGGTCTCACTGTGTACTTGAACCAATCAGGCACATAGTTGATTGCCTTGTCCTGGGGTTCTGCTGTGAGCTCCTAGCAAAAACATCCTGAGTGCTTTGGGTCAACCAACTACCCCAAGCTGGGGTTTATATCCTCACCACAGGCTCAGACTGGGACTCCTGGTTTCCTCTGAGCCCACGCAGATCAGCCCACTTCAGCATAGACTGCCTTGGGCTGGGATTCCGGACTTCACCACAGATTTGAAACCTCAAGGGATGTGGGTTGGCTTGGATCTCTGTTTGGCCAGGCAGTGTCTCATGATCTGAATGTTGTGTTGGTATTAGATTTGAAACCTGGGACAGCAGATGTGGACTGTGGGTGTGTGGCTTGCTCTTGGCTTGTTATTTATTTCTTGCTATAGTCTTGCTGATTGTGCTCCCCTCCCACTTCAGTGCCCCAGATGTTCTCTGTCTGCCTTTTAAGTCTTTCT
Organism: Monodelphis domestica; assembly: GCF_027887165.1. Taxonomy (NCBI): domain Eukaryota; kingdom Metazoa; phylum Chordata; class Mammalia; order Didelphimorphia; family Didelphidae; genus Monodelphis; species Monodelphis domestica. The sequence goes on along the minus strand of NC_077231.1, from coordinate 185,260,543 downwards.
TTTCTTGAAAGTTATTTCTCATTGTCTCCTTGTTGGTTTGTTCACTCTTGTATTTGTTTTGTGGCATTTTAAAAATATTGATTGGAGGGGATTCTGATGGTGACCTTGACCTACTCTACCTTGCTACACCATCTTGGCTCCACTCCTAGAAGCTCCTCTCTCTCATCCACTCTAATTAAAATCTTTATTGCTTTTTGCCTAGCTTTTGTAAGAACTTAACAACTATTTTCAACTTATAGTATCTTTCCATATTATACTTACCTTTTCTTTCTTTTTTTTAATGTTTTTTTAACATTATTTTATTTGGTCATTTTCATACATTATTTATTGGAAACAGATCATTTTCTTTTCCTCCCCCACCCCCACCCCCCACCCGACGTGCTATTCGTCTACCCATTTCCTTGTTGTTGGTATTTGCATTAGGGTGCTCATTTAGCGTCTCTCCTCGATCATGTCCCCTCAACCTCTGTAGTCAAGCAGTTGCTTTTCCTCGATGTTTTTACTCCCACAATTTGTCCTCTGCTTGTGGATAGTGATTTTTCTCCTAGATCCCTGCAGAATGTTCAGGGACATTATATTGATACTAATGGAGAAGTCCATTACGTTCGGTTGTACCACAGTGTATCAGTCTCTGTTTACAATGTTTTCCTGGTTCTGCTCCTTTCGCTCTGCATCACTTCCTGGAGGTTGTTCCAGTCTCCATGGAATTCCTCTACTTTATTATTCCTTTTAGCACAATAATATTCCATCACCAACATATACCACAATTTGTTCAGCCATTCCCCAACTGAAGGGCATCCCCTCATTTTCTAGTTTTTGGCCACCACAAAGAGTGCAGCTATGAATATTCTTGTACATGTCTTTTTCCTTATTATCTCTTTGGGGTACAAACCCAGCAGTGCTATGGCTGGATCAAAGGGCAGACAGTCTTTTATCGCCCTTTGGGCATAGTTCCAAATTACCCTCCAGAATGGTTAGATCAATTCACAACTCCACCAGCAATGCATTGATGTCCCTAGTTTGCCACATCCCCTCCAGCATTCATTACTTTCCTTTGCTGTCATATTGACCAATCTGCTAGGTATGAGGTGATACCTCAGAGTTGTTTTGATTTGCATCTCTCTGATTATAAGAGATTTAGAACACTTTTTCATGTGCTTATTAATAGGTTTGCTTTCTTTAACTGAAAATTGCAGGTTCAGTTGGCCCAGTATGTTTGAAATTCTTTATGTACGCACTATCACCTGGGTTTAAATAATGAATGAGAAATCAGTGGGGCCTGCTTTAACAGCAACTTCAGAGTCGTTGAATTCTTTCAGTTTTGTTTGTAATTGTCTGATATATGTAGCAATGGTTGTATCCCCTTCTAACAGTGAGGTATAGGCAGAGGCAAATGGTTGTGCCTGAATAGGTGGCTGTCCAAATAGTACATCAAACAGTGAGATGTATAAATCACCTCTGGGACTGTTTCTGAGATAAATTAGGGCCAAAGGTATAATTTCAGGCCTCTTTAAATGAATCTCCATGCACAATTTACCAATCATGATTTTAAGTTCTTTATTCATTCTTTCAACTTGACCAGAGCTCTGGGGATTATATGATATATGAAATTTAGGAATTATCCCCAAATATGAATACATTTGAGATAACACCAAATCAGTAAAATGAGTTCATTTATCCGAATCAATATGTGCTGGCAGGTCAAAATGAGGAATAATTTCTTTAAAAAGAATTTTAGCAACCAAAGCTGCTGTGGCATGAGCAGTAGGAAATGCTTCAGGCTACCTGGTCAGTTGATTAACTATGACCAGACAAAATTTATACTGTCTAGCTTTTGGACTAGAGATAAAGTCAATTTGTAGGTCTCAAATGGTGCGTAAGGAAAAGGATGTCCACCAAAGGCTTTTCCTTGAAATGCGTGTTGATTAAAGGCCTGACAGGTAAGACAAGCTGTATATACTTTGGAGGAGATTGTAGATATTTCAGGTGATATCTTTACACATTTAACAGAGTTTACAATGCCTTGGGTGCCAAAATGACCATGTTTATGAATAGAGTGAAAAATCTGCTTATAGAAAGCTCTAGGGAGTAAGGATTTGCCATATGATAATACCCATATTACATTTATGTTTTGCTTTAAATTTCTGCTTCCATTTTTCCACTTCCTTGTCATTATAAGAAGGGAATAGATCCAAATCATCAGTAATTGTTAGTGGCATAATTAATTCAGGACCTTCTAAGGCTATTAGTTTTGTTGCAATATCTGCTTAGTTATTTCCTCTGGAGACAGAGGCAGTGCCACCTGTGTGTGCAGAGCAGTGAACAACAGCTATAGCTTCAGGGAACTGGATGGCAGAAAGAAGTTCAGTAATAAGGTTTGCATTTGCAATATATTTTCCAGTTGATGTTAAGAATCCCCTCCGAATCCATAGCATTCCAACAGGGTGGCACATGCCAAAGGTGTAGTGAGGGTCTGTGTAAATTGTGACTTTTTATCCTTTGCAATGATGCAGGCCTGTTTCAAATCTATGAGTTCTGCACCCTGTGCACTTACATTTGAGGACAACGACGCTAACCACAGAGTATCAAATTCAGTAATTATTGCAGCTCTTATATAGCACACACCATCCCTCATAAATGAAGACCCATCTGCAAGTAATATTCAATCCAAATCATCCAAAGGGGTTTCCAATAAATCATGATGAGGTTTATCAACAGTGGACACTAAAGATGTACAATCATGTGAAGGTTCTCCGGAAATTGGTAAATCGGGGAGCAAAGTTGCAGGATTAAGGCCTCCACAGCATTTTAGTGTGATATGTTCATTATTTAATAGGATTATCTCAAACCCAGTAATTCTTTAGTCAGTAATTGCCTGTGTCCTATGTCTTAATAACAATGCCTTGACCTTGTGTGGGCACATTATGGTCAGATGGCATCTCAATACCAGATCAGCAGATTTGGTTACTAGTAAAGCTGTGGCAGCTACTTCTCTAAGTCATTGTGATGCTCCCAGTAGCTATTGGGTCAATCTGGGCTGGATGATAGAGTACTGGGTGTTGTGAAGGTCCCAAAAGTTGAATTAGAACACCTGAAGCTACCCCTTTTTGTTCATGGAAATATAAGGTAAGTGGTTTATCATAATTTGGTATGCCTAGAGCAGGGGAAGATAGGATAGATTGTTTTAAATTTGAAAGAGCTGTTAGGTGTTCTGTTTCCAATTTAAGTGGTTCAGGGACCAAAGTTTTTTGTGAGGCTTAGTGATTTCCCCATAGCAAGGGATCCACTGCTGACAAAATCCTGTTGCTCAAAGCATAGCTCTCCATTGCTTTTTAATGGTGGGAGCACTTAACTTTTGGATATTTTCAATATGCTTGGGAGAAATTAAACAAGACCCAGCAGCCAAAATGAAGCCTAAATATTGTACCTTAGGGAGACACTACTGAACTTTGTCCTTGGAGACTTTGTATCCTCTCTTATGTATCTCTAAGAGGAGTGTTTGCTATCCACTTGGCATGCTTCAGCATTTGGTGAGGCCAAGAGCAAATCTCCCATATACTGAATTAAATGACTGTATTTAAATTTTATGGCATCTGTATCAGCAGTTAAGAATTGTGTGAACAGAGTGGGACTGTCCACGAACCTTTCAGGCAGATGAGCCCAAGTCCTCTGAGAGTCCTTCCAGGTGAAATCAAAGATATGCTTGGAGTTCTCATGTATGGGTATAGAGAAGAAAGCTGAGCACAAGTCTACTACTGTAAAGTATGTAGCTGTGCTAGGAATAGAAGAAATAACTATTTATGTTGGAAACTATAGGGTGTCTCTTTATAACGTGATTGTTCACAGCTCTCAAATCCTGGACAAAGTGATAGAGATGCTTGCCATCGGGCCCCAGCTTTGGCTTTTTAATTGGCAGGATGGAGGTATTGTATTCAGGTTTGCATCAAATTATGATGCTTTGGTGAATCAGTGAATTTATTACAGGGGTAATGCCTCCTTCAAAAGTGGGTACTGAGGAATGGAAGGAGGTAGGCTAGATTTTGTTTGAATTTGGACAGGGACACCCAATTTAAGTAGACCAAGATCAGAAGATGATGTGGCCCAGAGAAACTCAGGTATATAAATTGGAATCTCAAAAATTGGAGTCTCCTTCATTTCTTGAGTATCTGAAAGAAGTACAGGGAGTAAAATTAAGAATTCCTCAGGCAATTCCAATGTCATAGAGCCATCTGGAGAGCAAGTTATTGTGGCCCTAAGCTTGCACAAAAGGTCTCTTCCCAGCAAATTTAAAGGGGAGCTAGGCATTAAGAGGAAAGAGTGTTCCACACTAAGTGGTCCTTATATACGCTATTCTAGGGGAAAGCTTAGGAACCTTTAGGGGTGCCCCTGATACATCCCCTGACATTAACTAAGCCAATGGAACTGCAATCTGAATCAAGTGCACTCTTCAATACAGACTGGAAAGCTCCAGTGTCCAAAAGGCAATAATAATAGGTGATACCAACATGGGTAAAAACAGGTATCATAGCAGAATGAGATTTCTTTGGGGTTGGGGCTAGTTGTGGGGTACAGAAAGGGTAGGAGAGGATGGGGGATTAGAATAAGGATCAGGGAAGGTAAGATCAGCCAGAAGTTGCAGAGCATGTGTGGAAAGGAAGCAAGACTGACAGTTGGTGGGAGAAGGGGCAACTGGGAGTGGCAGTTGGGTCTTGTGACTAGCACTTCCTTCCTGCCAACTTGACTTCCTTCCTGGTGTTGGAGGAGGGAGGAGCTCATTCACCCCCATCTAGAGTGGAATACCTCTACTCTGTTCAGCCTGAAGACACAGGCTTCTGAAGGTTAGAACTGTTCTTGTTTGCTTTCTATCTACTGCTAAGATTCTGAAATTGACAAAACTAGCACAGAGGATGGGAGTAGGAGAAACCTGCCACCAGCCTGTGAGGCCTGGCCTCAGCTCTTAAAGCAGAAAAGGCTCCAACCTTATTTAGGGACCTCCCTATTCCCTCTTTCCTGATACCTCTCCAATCCAAACAGGGTATTAAAACTTTATCTTATTTTGAATTTGCAGTCATATAAGTGGACTATCTTTTCTGGGGTATAGAGGGAGCTGAACATCAATTCAGTCATTCAAAGACAAACAGTCCTTATCGGACCCATGCTGCTTTCTCTTGGTTGGGGGCATCTCTCTCCTTTGCCTCACTGGGAGCAAATTCCCTCTCTCCCCTCAACTCCTCCATACCCTGCTACAAACCTCCCATTATCCCTGTTCTTCATATCCTCCCCATCTTTTCCCAATAAATATTACACATGAGAGAAATGTTGTAGAGTAAAAGAGAAGGGTCTACACCTGATGTATATGAGAGGGGTGTCTCATCTTCATTTCGGGAGAAATAGGGTCGTCCTCTATTTGTGATTCAAGAACAGGCTGGCAAAATTCCAACTTGTTTTGGATGGGATCAGTATTTTTCACTAGATTATGTAAGAGTTTGAAATTTTTTTATTGATTTTTCCTGTCAGCCTGCATTTCTGCTTTAATCTCTTGTATAGTAGCATTTTTTTTTGTCTTAAGAATGAATATCAGATAAATAAAATTTCCTAGGAGTACAAGACAAAGGAGAGAATTTGGAATTTTACATGCCTCTAATTGGGTAAAAAGCAGAAGGCTTTTATGCATTTATACTGCTTAGCATTTTGATCAGAAAAATGAAAAAAAAATAATGTATTTTTATTGACTTATTTTTTATTATTATAAGGTGTGGGGTAGAAGGTGAGTGAATTTAGCTTATTTTATTTTTTATGATTTTATTGGATTTTTATTTGTAAAAAAAGGAAAAATTTTAAAAATTATTTATTTATTGCTGCCCTCTAGTGGCAGCAAACAATCACTGTAGCTAAGCAGGAGAAAGGAAAAAAGTAGGGAAAAAATCAGTGCTCAATATTGGTTTCTAGTGGCCAACAGGCAGCTCCACAACTGGAAGGGGTTAGGGGCATGGTAAGGGGTGTGGTTAGGGACTGCCAGAAACCAAAATGGAGGATATGACAACAAAATCAGGTAGGGTCTGAGAGAGCTAGAATAAGGCAGTATTGGTAAAAAAAGGAGGATGGTTGGGGTTGTTGAAAGAGGGTCAGGACCTCTCTGCCAAGGCAGAAGCCTGGTAGAGGCTAATAGGCAACCACGTACCCAGCAAGGGAAAAGGGTCTTCCCTTCTGAGCTGGGCTGGGGAAAAGGGAAGCTTATACTCACCAATTAGAATAGGAGCAGGTTGGCAGAAGGGGCAGAAAGCACAGAGGTGTAAAAGCTGCTAGAGGGGCCAAGCCAGGTGTGATTAGACTTCAGCAGCTGCAGGAAGCAGTATCAGCACCCTGGTGGGCCCAGGTTGCTGAGGCTAAGGTTAGTAGTTCAAGGCGGGGAGGGAGGAGGAAGGGAGTGAGCCTGCCGCTTAGCCAGGATTTGGCCAAGCCGTAGGCAGGAATGGCTGATCAGGCTTATTGGGCTGCTTCTCCACTAAGTCCCCAAATTAAGGAGACTGGGTCAGTAGGAGAGAGACCAGCAGGCCAGGGTTGAAATACTCACAGATGCTGGAGGGTGGGAAGCTGGAAGGAGAGCTAGAGGAACCAGGCGGAGCTGGGGTGGCTGGGGGGGGGGGGGGCGGCGGTAAAACTCCCAGCAGAAAAGCATCTTTTGGTTGCAAACCAGTAGCAGTTTTAAACCTCAGGGTTTAGGCAATTTGGTGCTTTAATGGGCGATTGCTAACAGCTACAGCAAGGGCAGAAACTGCTGGCTTTAAAAAAAAAGCTCTGAGTTATAAAGTCCCTTCATAGAGTTACCAAAAATCTAATGATTAAAATTTATATTCAATATTCCAAGTATTATTTTAATAATATGTATTTAAATCCACTTAGAGCAGAAATTAAAAACAGAGAAATTTATAAAAAAAAAAAAAAAGAGAAAAGCCAAAAAGCCACTCCCTCCTTCCCACTGATAGCAGCTGGAGAGACCACCGAAGAGGTAGAAAAGGAAACTCAAAACTCAATCCACCTAAGGAGATTCACAAACAGGAAAAGGGGATTGTAGGAAATGTAGTCTCTAGGGTTCAAGATTCTAAATCATTACAATAGAATATACTAGCAAAAAGATTCCAACAAGTGATCACAAGGGTTATTCATTATTACCAGGTGGGATTTATACTAGGAATGCAAGGATGGTTCAATATTAGGAAAACCATCCACATAAATGACAATATTAACAAGCAAACCAACAAAATTCATATGATTATTGTAAACCTCAAAATTTCTCAGACTTATGAATGTTAGGGGTTTCCCCCATTGGGGAATCTTCTACTTTAAAAAATTCCCTAGCAGATGGTGAGAACTCTACTTGAGTGTGGGGGCTCCTTGCATTGGGAATATCCCTACTCCACTCTACTTAGGACTGCTTTAGGACAGAGAGCTCCTTGAGAACAATGAAAAGTACTTTGATCCATGCTTATGGAAGGGACAGGAAGTTCTTTGAGTCATGACTGTTTTAGAATTGATACAGTGGGATACTAAGTACCTATAAAGGTGGAGCAACTTGTAAACTACTTAAACCTAAAAGGGTGATAACTTATTCAGAGGTTTTTTCTAATGAAATTTGTCTACACAGCAGCATTTTTTTCCTGACTTACTAAAGAGATTTAAACTACTCAGCTGTGAATTCAAAATGGGCGGTCCTTTAGAAACATCTACAGTGATTGGTAGATGTAAGGACTTAGGGGAGGTGTCAGAGAAGATTTTGCCCTTAAAAATAAGAGCTCAGGGAAGAGCTGGGAAGTCATTCTGAAACATTCAGATTGGAGAGACTCATTCTGAGGAGACTGATTCTGAAACATTCAGATGGAGGAGGGAGCTGGTGAAAGCAGCTGAGATGCTGCTGGCCTGGTGTCATTAGAAATCCTTACTTAGACAGATCTTATGGTGAGTTATAAAAAACTGACTGATTTCTCTTTTAAGACTCAGGTCTAGGCCATATTGGCTTGAGGCCCTTCATACTTATTCCTTTCTTACTCTCTCTCTCTTTCTTTGATTACTCATTGTATTGTTAATTAAAATCTCTATAAAACCCAATTGACTTGGGTATTTGAATAATTGGGAATATTTCCCTGGCAACCACCTTATATTTGATTTTAAAACCCAAGACACTGTAGTGAAACATATTTCTGCGGTCAAATTTATTCACCCTCTCTTATATCTATCACAATTTATATCTTCCACTATTTTAATCACTACAGTTTAAGACCTCAACCATTATAAATCTCACATTATTTCAATAGATGCAGAAAAAGCTTTTGACAAAATATAACACTCATTCCTATTGAAAACACTAGAAAGTATAGGAATAGAAGGACCTTTCCAAAAAATAATAAACATTATATATCTAAAACCATCAGCAATGGGGATAAACAGACCAAGCCAGTCTGCTTGGTATAAGGTGGTATTTCAGAATTGTTTTTATTTGTATTTCTCTAATCAAGAGGGATTTAGAACACTTTTTCATGTGCTTATTGATAGTTTTTATTTCATCATGTGAAAACTGCCTATTCATGTTTCTTGACCATTTGTCAGTTGGGGAAGGGCTTGATTTTTTTTTTTTTGTAAATTTGACTTTGTTCCTTATATAACTGGGAAATTAAACTTTTATTAGAGAGTTTTGTAATAAAAATGTTCTCCCAGTCTGTTGCTTTCCTTCTAATTTTTGTTGCATTGCTTTTGTTTTGTAAGATGTAAAATTAGTTTTGACTAACTATGAGAGTCATAAAAGTAAGATTGTGGTTGTCATTTATAAAATATTAACTCTTAAGCCAGAAAAAACTGTTAGCTTTTATTTACAAGGTAGATATTAAAGTGGGAAAGATAGGAAGGAGGTAGAGAATTATTTGGCCTACCAGCCTAAGTGCTGCTCTGGTGAAATCTGGCTCAGCCCCCTGCAGAGGTTTCCTCAAGTCCCGATCTCCACGTGAAAGTTCTAGTGGTGTCTTCAGCCAGAAATCCACCAACACAGGCCTCTCCTTTCAACCCAAGTCACTCACCCAGCAAGCCTCTCCAGAGAATAAAGGTCCAGTCAAGAAGGAGTCTAGGACAACAGGATTGCTTCCAAGAGTCTTCCACCAGCCCAGCCCACCAAGACAGAGAGGGTCTCCTCACCAAAGAACCAAGGAAGCCAAGAGTGAATCTTGTCCTTCGGTATTGCCTTTTATACCCCTTTTCCCACATCACTTCCTGCCTCTCCCTCTCTTTTCAGGAACCAATCAAAATCTCTCATTTTACCAGCACTGCCCAGGCAGCAGTGTCCATGGATCCACCTCTGAGGGTATTGAAATAGAAAAGGTAAACTGATGAAATTGTTTCTTTTGCAATGACCATGCTCTCGCTGGCTTGTGATGAGAGCTGCTTATTTGTAATGGAAGATGCTGCCACACAGAGATGCTGATACACAGGGGAACTGCTTTGGGGAATGCTCTGGGGTTTGCCTACTGATACCTACTGATGGCTGATGAATCAGTATATCTTTCTAATCTCCTCCCCCCTTCATTCCCTCTCTTCTCCAATCCTCTCCTCCCTTGCCTCCCTCACCTCCCAATTCATCTTGAAGCCTTTAGCTTCTTCCCTTCCCCCCCTTGAGTAAACTATAAAGATATTCTTTTCCTTTCCTTTTTCAAGTCAAAGGGTTTATTGGGATAACAGTATGGGAAACTGAGGTGAGAGGGATGAGGATGTCCCTAATCTAAAATGAGGGAGAATTGAGGATTTGAGAAAATTGTCCAGTCACACTGTGACACTAAGACAGCTAAAGAGATGGAGGACAACAGCTGTTTAAGATCTTCCTTCTTCTTCACAAAGTCAGCAAGGTCTCTCAGCTTAATTTCTAAAGCCTCCCCCCACCCCAACCCCCAGGGTCCTTCAGTCTGAGACAACTCCCCCAAGAGAGAAACAAAGTCCAAAATCTCTCCTTCGGCCTGTCTTATCTCCTTTTCTCAGCTTCAACCCCAGAGAGAAACAAAGTTCAAAGTCTCTCAGCCTGGTTTTCCTCCAACTATTGATTAGTCAAATCTCAGAAAGAATAAAGGTTTCCTCTTGATCAGAGAGCTCCCCAAAACCAAGTCAACCCCACAAGGGTCTTTCAGCCAGCCTCAACTGCCCAGAATCAGAAAGACAGAGTCAAAGCCAAGTTTGTCGTCTTCTCCCTCTGTGGCCAGAAATCCCCAACTGCCACTTCTGGGAATATTCCATTTGGAACCTTCTCCTTGATTGGCAGGCAGGTTAAGTCCCTAGCCTTGGTTCTTGTATCTTGGCTTACAAGTCCTCTCTCTCTCTCTTTCTCCATGCCTCTATCACAGTATGAACTCTTATCAAAAGGATTCATAAATTCCTGACTGATTAGGTTAAAAGGGTGGAACATCTTAAGTATTTGATTAAGATAAAAAAATCCCCTTTCACAGTTTGTTCAAACCCTTTTTAATTTTAAATAATCAAAGTCCTTCATTTACATTTTGTAATGTTTTCTATCTCCTTGATCTTAAATTCCTTCCTTTCCCACAGATCTGACAGGTATACTATTCTATGTTCACCTAATTTATTTATGATTTCACTCTTTATATTTAAGTCATTTACCCATTTTGAATTTGTCTTGGTATAATATAGGATGTAAGATTTTGATTTAAACCTAATTTATCCCATACAGTTTTCCAATTTTCCCAGCAGTTTTTGTCAAATAGTGAGTTCTTAACCCAGAAGCTGAGATCTTTGGGTTTATCGAACACTAGCTTGCTGAGGTCATTTATCCCTATCCATGGTTCTTAAAGCACAATGTATAATTTTTGTAAAATTCATGGTTCCACCTTTCTGTCTCTTAGCCAGCACCATATTGTTTTGATGACCACTGCTTTATAGTACAGTTTAAGATCTGGTACTGCTAGGCCTCCATCCTTCCCCTTTTTTTTTCATTATTTCCCTTGATAGTCTTGATCTCTTATTATTCCAGATGAACTTTGTTATAATTTTTTTCTAATTCTATAAAAAAGGTATGGAACTGAATAAGTAGATTAATTTGGGTAGGATTGTCATTTTTATTATATTAGCTCCTCCTACCCATGAGCAATTAATGTTTTTCCAGTTATTTAGATCTAGTTTTAATTGTGTGAAGTGTTTTGTAGTTGTGTTCATATAATTTCTTATTCCTAAATATTTTATATTGCCTAGAGTTATTTTTAAATGGGGTTTCTCTTTCTAATTCCTGCTGCTGATTTTTTTTGGAAATATATAGAAATTCTGATGATTTATATGGGTTTATCTTGTACCCTGTAACTTTGCTAAAGTTGTTAATTATTTCCACTAGTCTTTTCATTCATTTTCTATGATTCTTTAAGTATAACATATCATCTGCAGAGAATGATAGTTTAATTTCCTCATTGACTACTTTAATCTCTTCACTTTCTTTTTCCTTTCCCTCTGTGTCTTAGTTTTTTCCCAGGACATTACTTTTACACAAACCTGAACTTTTTTCTCTTCCCAGTTTTAACTTGGTCAACCAGTTCAGCTATATATTATCCTCTTTTCTCAGGTCCCTTTTCTTCTCCTATCAAAAATCCAAGGATCTGCCCTGATTATTCCTACTTACCTATGACTTAACAAGGATGGAGAATATCCTTGAACATGTTAACTGGGTCCCTTACAAGTTTATGTTATGTATTTTCAATTGACTTCTCACTGAAATAAAGGAATCTTTTTATACCTTCCTAATTGACTCACCCCCACACTTAATATAGAAGCTTTTGTAAACTCTTGTCAAGGGGGCAGCTGGGTAGCTCAGTGGATTAAGAGCCAGTCCTAGAGACAGGAGGTCCTAGGTTCAAATCTGGCCTCAGCCACTTCCTAGCTGTGTGACCCTGGGCAAGTCACTTGACCCCCATTGCCTAGCCCTTACCACTCTTCTGCCTTGGAGCCAATACACAGTATTGACTCCAAGACGGAAGGTAAGGGTTTAAAAAAAAAAAAACTCTTGTCAAATCCTTAGTGATTCCCCTTCCTGCTATCTTCTCAGCTAAGAAATTTGCCTCATACATCACTTAAAAAATTAAGTTAATTCACATCCTCTTTTCTGTATCCTTCCTTATCTCACATCATTAAGATGCCTTCTGCTTGCTAAGGAATGCACCTCTATGTGCATAAATCCCATACTCTATACCAGTGGTTCTCAATCTTTCTAATGCCGTGACCCCTCAATACAGTTCTTCATGTTGCGGTGACCCCAAGCCAAAAAATTATTTTGGTGGCTATTTCAAAACTGTAATTTTGCTACAGTTATGATTCGGAATGTAAATACCTGATATGCATTATGTATTCTCATTGCTACAAATCAAACATAATTTAAACATAGTGATTAATCACGAAAACAATATTTAATTATATGTTGAGAAATATTAATCCAGCAGGAGTCAGCCTGAGCTCTGGGGCGGGAGGTAAGTCCTGCCTGGGGAGGGGGTCCGCAGACACTGCCTTCTTCCTGTCGTCTCCTTCTAGCTCTAGCTGAGGCTTCACTTTGCTGGGGTTACTCATCTCTGTTATCCACTCCAGGACTCGTTCTTAACCCCTCCAGAGCCAGCACCCGGGTGCTCTCTCCGGGTCTCTGTTTGAGTCCGGTCTCCAGGCAACAGGGTAAATCCATTGCCCCTCATAGGGGGAGGGCTGCTGATAGGTAACTAATATTAGTACAATGTGTGGGCAGCAGGGTCCCTGTTCTTCTGAGATCTTGCTGTAAAGTAGTGGGATTTCTCAGTGGCTAAAGCCATCGGAAATATGTATTTTCTGATGGCTTTAGGCAACCCCTGTGTTTTGGTCGTTTGACCCCTGCTGGGGTTGCGACCTGCAGGATGAGAACTGTTGTTCTATACCATCTTCTCCAGCAGATTGCTCCCTCTTTCATTATCATATTCTCATCTTCAGTCAGTCTCACTGACTCCTTCCTTACTGTCTATAAGCATGTCCGTATATGCCCTTTCTTCAAAAACCCTTCGCTTGATCTATCCAGTCCAATTCACTATTGTCCTATGTCTCTTCTGTCTTTTCAGGTTAACCTTGAAAAACTGTCTACTGTCAATGCCTCCAATTCATTTTCTCTCATTCTTTCATTAGCTGTCTACAGTATGGCTTCTAGCTTCATCATTCAAGGGAAACTACTGTCTCCAAAGTTACCAATAATCTAATTACCAATTTGAATCACCCTTTTTAAGTATTCATCCTTCTGATGGCTCTCTAGCCTTTGACACTGTCAGTTTCCCTCTTCCTGATGTGCCCTTCAATCTAACACTGTTCCCTCAATGGTTCTTTTCCTAACTGTCAAATTATTCCTTTTCAGTCTCCTTTGTAGGATCTTCATCCTAGTCACACCCATTAATCCAATGAGTTCTGCCTGTCTCTGTCCTGGACCCTTTTCTCTTCTCCCTCTATACTATTTCACTTTGTGGTGTTCTCAGCTCCCATGTATCTAGATATCATTACTGTGAAGATGCTTCTCAGATCTGTGTCCTGCCCTAACCTCTCTATTGACCTCTATTCTCAGATCTCTTAATTGCCTATTAGATAACCTGAACCAGATGCCCCATTGACAACCTAATCACAGTGTTGTCAACTGATCTCATGTCTGCCCTCCTCTCCCCTCTTTCTAACTTTCTAGTTCCTATGGAAGGTACTACTATCCATCTAGACCCCCCAGGTCCAAAGAATGGATGTCAGCCTTAACTTCTTATTTTCACCTATATATCTAGTCACTAATCTTGCAGTATCTTTATTTGCAATATCTCTTACATATTCCTCCTCCTCCAATATTGCCACCCCCTTTGTATAGACCCTCATCCCCTCATACCTAGACTATTGCAATAACCCTTTCTTAAGTTTTAAATATCTCTCTTCCAATATGTCTTCTACTTAGTTCTCAAATTGGTCTTCTTAAAGCACTATGTATAATTTTTGTCAAATTCATGGTTAAAACATTTATTTTTTTCTGAGAATAATTTCAGGAAAAGAAACTTGCACTCCCCGAATCAAGAAAGTGAACTGTTTGAAGAAGACACCTTGAAGAAGCCTGCAGAAACCATACAATGCATCAAAAGATCCAGAATGAACTTTGGGATATAGTAAATTGAACTTAAAGAGGTTGAACAAATGTATTTCGAATGTAAAATATTATGCCAAAGGGGATTGCCCCCAATTGGCTTTTTGTCAATAAACCTGCATTGGTTTTGTTCTCTTTCTCTTTTATTTCTCTCTTATCTCCAATTATTGTAATTTCCCCTTAGATAGTGCAATATTATATGCACCTCTATTAAGAGATCTTTAGAGATATACAATGATTATTTAAAATGATTCATTGGGGAGATTAAGTATGCAAATCTGGGAGATTTCAACATGCTCATCTCCCAGTAGAATCACAGGGGGGTGTTGTATAGATAGAATCCACTCCCCAGGCTCATCCTCCCCAAACTCTTCTGCCCTGTATCCCATTTTGTGTGCATATGTTGTTTGATGGACGAGGACAGAAAGAAAGAGGTATAGTGTGGGACATAGAGCTCTGTCTGTTGGCGCTGGAGTGGAATAGGGGCTTAAGCTGGAGCTCTAGTGCCTGTTGTGTGCTGCTAAGATTCTGAATTTGTCTAATTCCTCCATACCCTGCTAAAACCTCCCATTATCTCATCCAATAAATATAACAGTACTCAAGGGCTTTTGTGGACTTTGGGCAGCTTGGTGGACCTCGAATTTGTGCTCCCTGATTCAGCTTAGGGTATTTTAGCTAGGTGATATTTTCTGTCTCCTTCCTACATTTCCCTCTTTTTACTTTACCTCCATTTTGATTAAAACTTAATTTTTCAGAGCTACTAACAGACTTGTGACTTGAGTTAATTTTATAAATAGCAACCACATTCAGTCAACTCCATTGGCTCTCTTTTACCTCTAGGATCAAATATAAATTCCTCTGTTTGGTTTTTAAAGTACCTTAGGCTACTTTCTACCTTTTAAGTCTTTTTACAAAGTACTCTCTGATCTAGTAACATTGGCTTCTTGCTTTGACTTGAGCTAGTCTTTCCTGTCTCCCAACTTCAGACATTTTCACTGGTTATCCCTCATATACCTAGAATACTCTCTCTTCATCTCCAATTCCTCTTACCTTCTCTGGCTTCTTTAATATCTCAAATAGAGTTCCAACTTCTTAAACAAGCCTTTCCCAGGGAGAAACTAGTTAGCTCAGGGTATTGATAGCCAGGCCTACAGATGGGATATCTTCTGTTCAAATCTGGCCTCAGACATTTCCTAACTGTGACTCTGAGCAAGTTGCTTAACCCCCATTGCCTAATCCATATCATTCTTATGCCTTGGAACCAATATATAGTATTACTGAAAGTAGGGGGTTAAAAAATTTTTTTTAAAGAATTCTTTCCTAATCTGTATTAATACTAGTGCCTTTCCTCTGAGATTATCCCTAATGTACAAATGTTTTCAATGTTGTCTCAATGTTCTATTATCAGCTCCTTTAAGGCAGGGAGTATCTTATGCCTTTGTGTGCTTAGGACTTAGTGCATTGCCTTTCATATAGTAGGTATTTATAAATACTTGTTAATTGACCAACTTGAAGACAAGACTCCTTTTTTGTTTTTAAAAATGTGTTAATCGTCAGCATTCAGCATGGTGCCTTGCACATAAGAAGTGATTAATATGTCTATTTAATTGATGTTTTAATTTAATTAGTTAATTTTTTTGTTGTTTTTAATTTTTTTGTTTTGTTTTTAAATGAATAAAAAGTAATTATTTTAAGAGCTACCTGAAATTTAAATGTACTTCTTAAAGTGCTTGAGTTTTGAGAAAATTTTGACTTATTAGTAACATGACATCATGGGAAAAGCCCTGGGCCCTGAGCTAGGACACTTGAGTTCTAGATTAATTAGAGGTCCTTTCTAAATAAAAAATATTGTGAATTTAAGATCATTGTCCACACCTTAAAAAAAAAGCTGCAGTTCTATAATTTAATGACAACTCCAAACATATACTTCTTTCTCATTTTTTCCTGTGGGGGTGAGTAAAAGAAAAATCAGTTAAACTATAAATGCTACTGTCCTCTTTTGTTAGTAATAGAGGAGGAGCTATATTTTAGATTCTTCTTCTTGTACTTTGAATTCAGGAAATATGTAAGAAAATAAAGGACAACCAGCATGAGTCAGGAGGAAACAGTACAAGAAGTCCATAATTATGTCTGCTTACATCATGAAAATTCATATATAATGGGAACCATCATCCTCTCCAGGGACCTATCTTCTTACATAAATTGCCACGATTGTCTTCCTTTCTACTATTAGGGATGCCCAGGGTCCCCATTCCTTCCCATTTTCCAGGTACTTAAACCTTAGTATTTCTACTTCTGTATTGTGCCCTGTTTCACAAATGAGGAAGAATGGAATTCTCATACCTAGTTCCCAAGCTATATTTTAGAAATCTTCTAGAACAAGAGATCTAATGAATTTTTTATGTAGAAACATTGTTTTAAAAAAATCAAGTCCTATAATGCAACTATACATAAGTTTTGGCTGTATTATAAGCTTTTTATGGAATATCCTAGGAACTTGACCTCAATTTCAAATAGTTACATATAAAGGACTTCTTGGACATTTAGTCCAGCATCTTCATTCTATAGAAAAATAACTTGACTAGTATATAGTAACAGGAGAATCAGGAATCAAATATAGGTCTTATCACTCCAAAATCCAGAGCTAGTTGTATTGTATAACATTGTTTTGAAAAATATTTTGAGTTCTAGAAACTGATGGTTGGACAAAATTTTGGAGCATAATTTACTTGGCAACTATATATATATATAATTTCTAACAGAGAGAACAGGACCAGACCTGTGATTTTATCTATGGCAGGACTTTGGGGATAGAAACTCCCTCTCTTTATGTAAATGAGCCATTCATTTGTAATGTGTAGCCTTAGAAAGTTAACACTTATCCATAGTCATTTACTGGTATATATCAGACAGGACTCTGAAATTTCTAATTAAAACTGACTCATTATTCTCATTATGTGTTATTAAAATAATTAGTGTATTTTTTCTTAATATATGTGTTTTTTCCCTTTAGATCAGTATACTATTTTGATGGCTGCATGTTCTGCACGTGCTTCAGAGGGTCAGATTTTAAAGAGTGTAGAATTGCTACTTTCGAGAAATGCTAACCCAAATGTTGCTTGCAGGTAAGAGAAATTTTTGAACTTTTAATAAAAACTAGGCCTTTTTTTCCTTCACGTTTTATTCATCTTTTGAACATTTGTCGACCTATCCTCTGCTCTTTATTATGAGTAAATGCATATTTTCTTAACAAAAAATTGTGATTTTTTTGAAGGTCATAATGCTTGCATCAAAAGTAATGCATGGTGGTGGCAGTCTTTTGTTTTTTCCTTTTCAGAGATAACTCCTAAAAATGTGAGAGAGAGATGACAAGAAAAAGCTGCCCATATATTTTATATGAACCACATACCTGAAGGGATAACAATTCATCTCTGGCAAAGCCTTTTTATGTGTCTTTCAACCTCAACTAATTCAAATTCTGGTCAGCTAAGCAAGTTGCACAAAAGCCATAAATTCCCATCATGAATTGTAAACACCTTCATCAAACAATCACATGTCAATAGTAATGAAAATTGACTTGATTTCTTGAGTTCATTCTAAAAATTCTGCTATTACCTTTGCTTCATATTTGTTTCATCACTCTTTCAGTTACTACTGTGAAGGGAGATAGAAATACCTCACCCCACAGGAAAATGTCTGACAGTGTGCATAATGGATTGAAGTGAATAGACATTCACAAAATTAAGTGCATTTACCCAACAAATATTTATTAAACCCCTAGTTAGTGCAAGACATTTGATTATACGTTTATGTTTACCATTTCTAGAGATTGCTTTGAATTTGGGAGGCTCCAAAGTAATGTGCAATAGCTAAGTAGAATCTTAGCCATCCCCTTTGGAAACATCTATTCTATAGCTTAAAGGCTAGTCTAGAAGAACTGATTTGACTTTTTTTTTTACCTATGATCTTTTGAGATTAACCTCATTAAATATCTTCATTTCCTCATACTTGTTGATAGTAACTTTGGTTACTATGATCTGTACTTCAGTCCCTTCTTAACAATACCAATCCAGTACCCAAGTCTTTGGTCCTAGTCTGTTCCATCTCCTATAACAGATTGTTTTTTCATATAATTTCTTTTTCTAAGTTTGAACCTCTACTTATCCACTGGTTTCTTTCCTCCTGCTTTCACAACATATGCATATCACCATCATTTTTAAAAAGGGTTTCACTTGGCCTTACTATGCCTTTAGACTTATCTACCTAGGACAAGTAGCCTACAATTATTGCTTCCCCTTTGTGCCCCTTGTTTTTCTAAATTTTCTTTTATTATTATACACTTTTAAAAAGGTATCAAATATAATTATCAAGTATTTATTAAATGCTCACAATATACCAAGTGCTGATATTATAGAAATGACAATAAAAGAGAAGTATATATGAAACTGATCATCTGTAAATTTCTACTAATTTATCCTCTTGACCCCCATAAAACCATCTCTTCTAACAAATATAGTCAAGGGATCTAGATCAGCACTTTAAGTATAACTAAAAAAATTTCTTTCCCTACATCTCTATTGCTGAGAAGCAGGAGCCAAATTTTTACCAATTAAGGATTCATCACTGGATTAAAGTTCTGAAATCTTTCAACATTGTTTTCTTTTAAATCAAATTAACTAATGGCTTTTCTATTTTACTATCTGTTTTTCAAAAAACCAGCTCCTAATCTTGTTCATTAATTTAACAGGGGGTTTTGCTTTCAATTTTGTTAATGCCTTCTTCAATTTTTCAGTTTTTCTACTTTACTATTTAATTTGAGAGTTTTTAATTTGTTGGCTTTCAAATTATTTTTCTTATTGTACATCCAGTTCATCTATCAGCACTTTCTCTTTTACTGATGAAAGCATTGAGATACATCCCCAAATTTTATGTTTTCTCATTGTTATCATTATCTTTAATAAAATTATTGATTATTTTTATGATCTGTTCTTTGGCCCACACATTCTTTAGAATTAAGTTATTTAGTCTGATTACTTTTAATATTTGCTCTGAAGGCCTTTTACTGAATATTTTTATTGCATTATGATCAGTAAAAGATACCTTTAATGGTTCTGGTTTGCTATTTTTATGATGTATTTTTTACTCTAATACATGGTCAGTGTTTCTTAAGGTGCCATACAGAGGTAAAGTATATCTTTCTATTCTCATTCAATAATTTCCAGAAATCTATCACTTCCGGTTATTCTAAAATTCTATTAAGGGACATCTAGGTGACTCAGTAGACAAAGAGCCAGACTTGGAGATGTGAAGTCCTAGATTCAAATCTGTCCTTGGAATGCTTCCTAGCTATGTGACCTTGGGAAAGTCACTTAACCTCAGTTGTCCTGCTGTTAACAGCTCTTCTGCCTTGGGGATTTTTTGCAGGAGGAGATATGTGATTTCAATTTCTAATTTGCCCTCTTGTTAAAGAATGTCTGGGCAGTTTTCTTTGATTATCTCTTTTAATATGTTGTCTAGGCTTTTTTTTTTTTATCGTGACTTTCAGGTAGTCCAATAATTCTTAAATTGTCTCTTCTGGATCTATTTTCCAGGTTAGTTGTTTTTATAGTGAGATATTTCATTATTTTCTTCTTTTCATTCTTTTGATTTTGTTTTATTGTTACTTGATGTCTCTTGAAGTCACTAACTTCTGTTTGCCCAATTCTAATTTTTAAAGAATGAATTTCTTCTATGACCTTTTGATCCTTCTTTTCCATTTAGTCCATTCCACTTTTCATATGTATTACTAGCAAGGCTTCTAGCTTATCCACATTACAAAAATTCTTGCTGATCATTTTAGATAGATACTACTTACCATTTTAAAGACAGATCCAGTAATTCCCATGTTTTCTAATATTTTAATAGGAATAAATGATGTATTTTTTCAAAACCTTTTTCTGCATCTTTTGAGAAAATCACATGATTTTTGTTATGGTTGTGGTCAATTATGCTATTAGTTTTCCTAATATAGAGTCAGGCCTGCATTTCTGGCATAAATCTCACTTGGTCATAGTGAATGAATGATCTATGTGATAAATTGCTGTGGTCTCCTTCCTAGAATTTAAATGTCTACATCACTATATATTAGAGAAATTTGTCTACAACTTTGTTTTTGCCTTTCCTGGTTTAAGAATAAGTAACATATTTGTGTCATGAAATGAATTTGGTAAGACTCCTTCTTTGCCTGTTTTTCCAGATAGTTTATATGGTATTGGAATTAATTGTTACTTAAGTTTTTGGTAGAATTTACTTGTAAATCCTTCTTGTCCCAGGAATTTCATATTGGGGAGTTCTTCTACACAGTTAATAGTTTTGTAAATATTCATTTATTTCAGTTAGATTGTCAGTATTATTGGCAGATAATTGAGTAAAACAACTGCTAATAATTTTCTTTTCGTTGGTGGTGAATTTACTGTTCCCATTTCTGATAATTATAATTTTATTTTCTTCTTTTTGTGATTTTCTCACTTAATTTTATTAATCTCTTCTTTTACTTAACGGATTTCCAGTTCAGAGTTTAATTGAGGATTTTTCTAGTTTTTTAATTGCATGCCCAATTGACTCACTTTTTCCTTATCCTATTGATTGTGAGTTTGGAGATATAAAATTTCCCTAAGTATTGTTTTGACTCTGACCCTTTAATTTTGGAATGTTGCCTCATTGTTATTACCTCCTTTAATGAAATTATTGTTTTTATGATTTCTTCTTTGACCATCTCATTCGGTAGGATTAGATTATTTAGTTTACAATTAATTTTTAATCTATGCTTCCAAGGCCCCTTATTGAATATAATTTTTATTGCATTATGGTCTGAAAAGGAAGCATTTAATATTTCTGCTTTTCTGCATTTGATTGTGAGGTTTTTATACCTTAAAATCCTGGTTAATTTTTGTGAAGGTGTAATGTTCAACTGAGAAGGTATATTCCTTTCTGTTCCCATTCAGTTTTTCCAGAGGTCTTTCATATCCAACTTTTCTAAAATTCTATTCATCTCTTTAACTTCTTTCTTGTTTATTTTATGATTAGACTAATCTAGTTCTGAAAGGAGAAAGTTGTGGTCTCCCACTAGTATACTGTCTCATTTTACTATTTCCTCTTCTAATTTGTTAACTTTTCCTTTAGAATTTTGAATGCTATGCCACTTGTATATATGTTTAGTATTACTTTATTGTGTATAATACCTTTTAGCAAAATGCAGTTTTCCTGCTTATCTCTCTTAATTAGATCTATCTTTGCTTTTCTTTTTGTCTGAGGTCATCATTGCTACCCCTCCCTTTTTTTACCCCAACGGAATATAATGGATTCTACTCTAGCCCCTTATTTTGACTTTTGTGTCTCTGTTTCAAGTGTGTTTCTTGTAAATGACATGTTGTTGTATTCTAGTTTCTAATCCATCCTGTTATTTGCTTCCATTTTATAGATGAATTATTATATTCACATTCTCAGTTATGATTATTAATTGTATATTTCCCATTTTCCTGGGGATTTTTTCCCGTTTAACTCTCTCTGTCTCTCTCTCTCCTGTCCCTCCTCAAATAGATTTCTTTACCAACCGAATGTGTATATTATTTCTACTCTTTGAGCCAATTCTGATGAGAGTGACTCTCAAGCATTGCCCTCTACCCCTTCTATCTTTCTCTCCATTGTAAAATCTCCTTTTTCCCAGCCTCTTTTATGTGAGATCACATTCCCCATTTTTTCTCTCCCTTCCCCCTTTTCTCAGTTCATCCCTTTTTTTTATTCCTCAATTTTGTTTTTTTTTTAAATCATCTCCTCATTGTCATCTAGTTGTTTGGAGGGGAATTTGGGAGAGCTTAGTTGAGCACTTCTCTACTCCACCATCTTGGCTCCATCTCCTGGTTTAGATCCTCTTTCAAGAATGTATAGAAAGGTAAGTTAGAAGATCTTATAGCTTGATAAGTATGGTGGGTTTACAGTCTTCCCTTGTGTAGAAAGTGTCCACATTAAGTTCAAAATTTTTTCAACATATAGATTCAATGATGCCTTCAGTCGTTATTGAGGTGTATGAGACTATTTATCCACTGTTAAGTTTTCTAAAATACTATAGTTTTAATTAGCATTCAGTTTTATTTCTATTCTGTCTTTTCCAGTGTCACTTGTGGTTTCTTCTTGCTGTCATTTTTCTGTTTCTGCTTCTAATCTGATGGACCAAGCTTGTTAAATTTTTATGTCAAATATAACTAATAGACTTTGATTATAGTCCTGAATACTTTTCTTTTTATTGAACGACCTGCATGAACTTTGTGACAGATCTTTCAAATTCTCGAAAGGCTTTTCCTTTGATTTCTGGATTTTAGCAGTGTTCTGGAGTAATGAAGTTATCAGGCATTACTGTATTATGTAGTGATTTCTTATTGAAAATGCCCTATGTCAAAAGATCATTATCAATTCATCTAACATACATGGAGTAGGGTAATAATAAAAAATATATAAGATAAACTTTTACAAAATTAACTAATTTGTCTTTAAAGGAAGTGGTTCACACTGCCCAACCTCTGAAGAAATTTTGAGGGAAAACGTTCCCCTTCAAAAAATAGCCCAAAGTAGAGTTTATAGAAAGTGAATAAGTTTCTTCACAATTCCTTAATTGTGAGAGGTAGCATGGTGTAGTTGAATGTCAAAAATACCTCCATTATGTTGGTAAATTCTATTTAAGGGATTTATAGAAAACTATGAACTAGCTTAAAAAGGATTTTCATTTGTTCCAGTGGAAGGAGTATCTGACACCCCATCAGAGTATAAATGCAATAGCTTGGAGCTAGTCAGAAGCCATAGAGACAAGTTACAGTCTGATCATTTAGGGGCTATGTAGCTTTGCACCTCTTATTCAGCTTCTTTGAACCTTAGTTTCCTCATCTGCCAAATCAGGATGATACTGCTTGTACAAATATGAAATTATCATAAAGGCCAAATGAGATAGTATATGTGAAGAATTTGTCGTTTTTATATGACCTTTGTTCTCCTTTCTTAGGAAATTGTATATCTTACAGAATTGAATTGAAAATGTATTTTGTAATGTCCTGGTCTGTCTTGCACACAGATTTGCTTATTAAAATTTTTTCCAGATTATAAGCCTATACAATTTTTAGTATTTGTTTTCAGACATTTTTCAACCTATGGTTTTTCCCTCCCATGCTTCCCCAAGAAGATAGGTAGTATGATACAGGTTATGCATATATTATCATATCATATATGTTTCCCTATTCATTATGCTGTGAAACAAGACATATATTGCTTACACTAGAAAAAAATTCATGGAGGGAAAAAAAGTAAAGAATGGTATGCTTCAATCTTCATTCAGACTCTTACTACTCTTTCTGTGGCAGTGAAGATCTTTTTCTGTCAAGTCCTTTGGAGTTGTCCTGGATCCTTGCCTTATTGATATTAGTTAATTCATTCACAGTTGATCATAATATATTTTGGGTTCTGTTCACTTCCATCACATCATATCTTGTTTGACATTTCTTATGTCACAATAGTATTCCATTACAATTATATACTACAACTTGTTAGGCCATTCCCCAATTGATGGACATCCCTTCAGTCTCCAGTTCTCTGCTACCACAAAAAGAGCTGCTATAAATATTTATAGAACTTTTGTCAAGTATATAAAAATATGAACCATTCTCCAATTGATAAATGGTCAAAAGTTATGAATAGATAGATTTGGTTGAAGGAATTCTCTAAACCATTATTGATTAGAGAAATGCAAATTAAAACAATTCCAAGATAATATCTCAACACCTATCAGATTGACTAAAATGATAAAGAGGGCAAAATAACAAATGTTGGAAGGGATGTGGAAAAATAGGGACACTAATACTCTGTTGTTGGAACTATAAATTTATCAAACCATATTGGAGAGCAATCTGGAATTATACTCAGAGAGTTATAAAACTGTATAAACCTTTTGAACCACCAGTAGCACTGTTAGGTTTATTTCCTAAGGTAAGCAAGGGAAAAGGATTAATTTTAAGGAATTCTTAAACTGTAGTCAGTCTACTCATTTTCATATTTGTCAAATCCCCAAGAAATTTATCTTTTTAATTAGTCAATCATGATGACTAACATGTGTGGTATGAAGCCATGGAAATCCTCATTTCACATTTGGAAGTTTCCTCACAGAGATATTTCAGTTGTAGTGATTATTCCCAGTGGTTTAGATTAGTTAGAAATATTGTCTTTGAATTGTTTTCTGAGTTATTGTGATGGTAGTAATTGATCAATTGCTTTAGAGAACTTTAAATTTCTGAATTTATTCCTAACTTATCCTTTTCACTCAAACCCTTCCCCCTTCCAAACTTCCCTGTTACTGCTGATGGTGCCAGTCCCCCAGCCTTAAACTTTGTTGTTACTTTTGATGCTTGACTATCATCAGACCATAATACACCTTTCCAGTCTTCTTTCATCATTCTCCATCCTAAAAGTATTCTTCAGTCTACCCTGGCCACCTTGCTGTTCCTCAGAAACACTTTATTTCTGGACTCTAGTCATTTTCACCAATAGTCATCCATTCCTGAAATGTTCTTCTTCCTTACCTCTACCTCCTAGCCACACTGACTTCCTTCAAGTTCCAGCTAAAATCTTACCTTCTACATCAAGATTGTCACTACCTCTATTCATTATAGTGCCTATCATTAAATTACAACAGTGTCAAAAGTTATATTTTTGGCAACTTCTTTCCATTTTTCTATTATGTGGTAGGTGATGTCAGTGAAATATATCATAAGTTTTCCACCAGTTTGCTGTCTGTAAGTCCTTCATTTCTTCCAACATATCTGTGCATTAGTCGTAGTATAGGAAGGGTAGCAGCATAATACCTTCATTGGAACAATATTTCCTCTTGCCAATAATAGGATTTTTCAAGCTACTTTTAGAATATCCAGATGCCAAATAACTATGATGAAATCTAGTTTTATTTAATAAAACTTAATTCTTTTCATGTCTCATTTTGTGAATTAAAAGTTTTAATTAGGTCAAGAATGGAGACATTTTCCCTGGATCTCAATCCTATAATAAAATATTTAAAAGACTGCTGGTTATAAAACAAAATACAAAAACACCCTCTCCATAATTTAGGAAAATGGAGGGGAAATCTTAGACATAAATTGCCTTAAATCACAAATAATAGCAGATTTTGTGTATAAAACAGAAATTTATATATTTTTCTATTAATTTAGTTGAGCCCCTATTGTATATTACTTAGTAGGTTTAAAACTAGCCTAATTATTTTTTCCTTAAAACCCCACCTTCTTCAGAACTTAGACATTTCTCTTGAAGGCCACCAGTTTTCTAGTCAAAAACGTTTGCAGCCTAGTTTTTTAATCTTGACTCTTCATTATCCCTAATCCCTCATATCCATTCAATTGCCAAATATCGTTTGTGCAGTCACAATATCTCTTATTTCTGTCCCCTTTCTACTCGCATTACCACCACTTCTACTTCAGGCCTTTAATATCTTTTTCCTAAACAGTTGGAATAGCATTCTAACTAATCTCCCTGTCTCAAGACTAAAACTCTCCCATTGTAAAAGAGAGAATCTGCAATGCATGCAAAGGACATCATCTGTCAATCAAAAGGGAACATTCCTGGGAAAAGACAGTTGGAACCAAGCCAGCAGTTGAACTGGGCTGAACTTAGCTTCTGACTTAAGCTGAGAGACCTTTTGGGGCTTCTGGAGCCAGGGGAGAAGCTTTTGAACTAAGTTTTAGCTGTTGTGGCTGATGGTGAAGACCCTGAAGCTTTTGCTGACTGACTGATATTTACCTGGCTGGTTAAAAGAAGAAAAATAATTGTCCTTCAAACTCTCTGACTGTCTCTGTGTCACAGTTGTAACAGAACTGCCATTTCTCAATATCCTCCTAACCCTCATTGTATAGACTAGGGAAACCCCCATCCCTCTTACCTCATCCTCTATCCTTGTCCTGTCTTCCCCAAATAAACTCCTTATTTGAGAAAGAGAGCAAAGAGTATCTTCTCTAAACCTCATAGTTCCCCTTGAGTTACTCAGAAGGTGACTGACTAAGAGAGGGAAGGGGAAAGGAGGCAGGAGGGAGAGGGAGGAAAAACGGGAGGTATTGAGGAGGAGGGGAGGAAAAATCTTGATCTATTAGCCATCTAGTATTGATCAATAGACACCCTCTAATATCTCTATTAGAAGAGTATCCCCTCTATTACAACTGGCACCCCAGATGTTACCTTTTGATTGACAGATGATGTCCTATGCATGCATTGCAGATTCTCTCTTTTACACCATCTATCTTCTACACGGTTGCCAAAGTGATTTTCTTGAAATATAATTCTGAACATAATAATCTTCTTCTCTGTGAATAGCAATGGTTCCTGTTGCCTCTTGAATCAGAAATACATTTCCAAATAATGTACAAATATGTTACCCAGTAATTAAAAATAATATGACTTTCAAGGTTTGTTTAGCTTTGAAAGCCCTTTGCCACCTGACCCAACCTACCTTCTTGCTATACCTCACCCAGGGCTCATTTGTGTACCTATAATATAGGCGATTTTCTTAATGCCTGAAATGTACCTCATCTTTCTACCTCTTGGGATCTCTTTATTTCCTTCAAAATTTTGCTCAAGCTGTATCTTCTACATGAAACTTTTCTTCATCTTCCCCCAACTCCTAGTCTCTCCTTAAATTACCTTGGATTGATTTTGTGTTTACATGTTATCTCTCTTGATAGTATGTAAAACTACTTGAGATCAGAGACTGTTATGTTGTTATGCTTGTACATAGCTAGCACAGTGCATGATATGTGGGCACTTAGTAAATGTTTATTGATTAATTAAATTCACTATATTTATACTCACAGATTCTTTGCCCTGTACTCTTTTGAATCATAGTATTTAGACCTACCAGAGACTTTAGAGATTATCGACTCACCAGATGAGGAAATTAAGACCCAGATACTTAAATTGTTTCAGGTCATAGGGTTAATAAATAATGGAGATATTTTTCAAATTGTATAATTTGCAGGTTCACAATTATGTAAAACAACCTTTCCCCTAACCTCATCACTTAGGAAGATATGAGAACATATAAATTTCACAGTATATTTTATGTATGTATAAATCTTATTTCCAAATATTCAAAATATGATGAAATTTATCTTCTTTTACTAACTTGGGATGATTTCATTTTTTAAAACCTTTACCTTTTGTCTTAGAATTAATGCTGCATATTGAGTCAATTGTTTGTATACAGTAAGACCATTGACTTTTTGGAGCAGTGATCATAATTAATATAAAGTTATAAAAAAGAGTAAAAAGGAGAAAGTGATAAGGAATGCAAACAAAACAATTCCAAATTGACCTATATAACCAAGTTATGAAAAATAAGATGGGAGATTGAAGAAAGAGCTTAGGCTATCAATTATAATTTCTTAAGTTAAATAAAAATCATTTGCTCTAGCAGTATAACTAAAGTGGTTTTAAAAGCACCTTAGTCAGCATATACTTGGATTATTTGCAGAGTACAGTGAAATGTGACCAGAGGCAACAGGTTTAGTGTAAATGTTTATAAAATCTTAGAAGTATGGTAGAAAATTATAATTAGAATTACTTCATAAAACAGAGAGAAGCCAGAACGTTTGGTAAGACTCAACCAAATAAAGTTCTCTCCAGGTCATATAAAGGCAACAATAAATATATGGTAGAAAAGATCAACTATTTTTTTACAACAAACTTTTCTCATCATCAAGAACAAATAAGTAACCCCATTGGGACACTTAACTTCACAGTCTTGGATGTGTTATATAAAAGGTAGAAATGTTATTAGTAAAGATAACACAGATGAGACTGTGTATACATAGAAGAAATCTATGTTAGAAGTTGACATACTTGTGCAGGTTTTGAGAGTTTGATTCATAAGGTAGTGGAGGGGAATGGAAAATATTATATGGGTGGACAAAATCTTGAACTGTATTAGTATTTTAAAAGGTAATAAAGAAAACTGGTATATAAAATTTTATGAGACTGCTGTTTTAAGGGGATTTGTTAAAGAGCAGACATCCTTTCATAAGCTGTGTCCCTTATGAATTACATCTTGACTATCACAAACGTGACTGAAACAAAAGAAATACAAGATCCCAATATGTTTGTTGTTTATTGATATATATTTTTAAAGTATTCAGTGAAGTACCAGGTTACCTTTAAGATTCTTTTCCAACCAGATCTTATATAGATATAGATACTTTCAATAAAATTCCTTTAAAGATCTAACAGAGAAACTACAGAAAACAGACTTCTGTTGGTCTGAAAGGTTTTATTACTGATGTTAGAAATCCAGCACAGAAACTTGAGAGATTCCTATACATGGCTAAATTCTCTCGATAACCCCATTGCTGGATGGTAGTGTATTAGTTAATTAGCTGCCTAGAACATTAATAGAGATTAACATAACCACACAAGAAAAACCAAATGGATCAAGACTTATTTGTTATGTGGCTGTTGCTATACTAGGCTATGAAGACATAATTACAAAAAATGAAACAGTATGCCTTTTAAAGGAACTTACAGTCTAATGGTAAAGACAAAGATATATTTAAGAATATAAAGAATAAATATAAAGAGAATAAATTGTAATTAGAGAGGGAAGATACTACAAGTTGAAGAATCAGGAAAGACTTTATGTAGACTTGGGATCTTAAGCTATATCTTGAAGATGAGGAGTTCTATGAAGCAAAGGAGGAGACGGCATTCCAGGCATGAAACTTATCCATTAGATATAGCAAGAGACAGATATGTGCCCTGAAACACTGGCTTATCTTTAATTTTGATAATATCTGATTGTAAGTCATTGAATGTTAAATGTTTTAAAGAATTTAAACTGTGTAACTCAGCATGATGGAGAGCCTGTTACACATAAAGAACTTCAAAGAAGAACTAAAATAAAGGACGCCATTTTAGAAATGTATGACTGAAACAAAAGATGGACTGGTCACATTTAGGGATAAGTGGTGGACAGCTTCTCTGTGTTTCATTGGTATCCCATCAATATTAGAAAATAGGAAAGAAAGTTCCAGGCACATTGGGTACACCCATTGTAGCAAACTTATGAATGGAGATGGACAAGAGATGCACAGAACAATGGAGGAATGGATGGGTTCTTTCTCTAATCTTAATCATTAGAGAAATGCTTATTGATTATGAGTAGGCCAGGCCAATATAATAAAAATGACAAGTGTACCCATTAATTTATCTCTTCAGTTCCATCCCAATTATACTGCCAAATAATTTAATTAAATAGGTAGAATATATAATATCAAAATTAATCTGGAAAAACAAAAGATCAAGAATATAAAGGGAAACAATGAAAACAAATATTAAGGAAGATGGACCAGCAGTTGCAGATTTCAAACTATATTATAAAGTGGTAATCATCAAAACAATCTGACTAAGAAATAGAGTGATGGATCATTGAAATAGATTAGGTACGCAATACATGGTAGGAAATTACTATAATAATCTAGTGTTTAGGGACAAATAAATGGTTCAGTGGTTAGCGTGCCAAGCCTGGAGTTAGAAAGACCTGAGTTCAAATTTGTCCACAGACACCTATTGGTTATGTGACCCTGGGCAAGTCACTTAAGCCTGTTTGCCTCGGGTTTTTGTTTTTGTTTTTTTTTTTAATCTGTAAAATGAGCTAGAGAAGGAAATGGAAAATTATTCTGGTATCTTTGCCAAGAAAGCCCCAAATGTGGTCATAGAGCCAAAACTTAAATGACAGAATAACAATAATCTGATATTTATTAAACCCATAAGATCCAGGGTTTTGGGTAGAGTAAGAAATCAACAAAATTAACAAAAAATGCTGAGGAAATTGGAAAGCAATTTAGCAGGAACTAGAACCACATCTAACACCACTTCCAAGATAATATGTGAGATCTATGGATGCCTTTTAGCTGTATGAGATTAAAATTAGATAACATAAAATTGCAGTTGGCAAAGTTAACAGTTTTGTGAAATGTTCTAGTACTGTCCAAAACAGACTTCATTACCTTTCCCTTTCTACTCATCTTCCCAATTTTCCTTTTGTCAGGGTATCACTTCCCTTCCAGCCCCGCAGGTTTTCAATCCAAGAGTACTTTTAATTAAGCTCTCTGACTCTTGTCAAGTTTATCTCTCTCCACATCATCTCTTATATCTGCCCTTTTGCCTCCACTTTAACCTATCATCCTACATAAGTCCTTATCGCCTTTCAACTCAACTATTATAATAGCCTCATAATGGATTAATTCATTTTCTTCTTTTCCCTTCCATCTTCCACTAAAATGTCAAAGTGATATTCCCAAAGGACAGCTCTGACCATAGCACTATATTATTCAAGGAGTTCCAGTAACTCCCTGTTGCCTCAAACCTAAAATAAAAACTTTAATGTTTGCTATGCAGTGCCCTTCAAAGCTTAACCCTCACTTATGTTTCCAGGAATTTTATACATTTTTTCCCTTTGTGCACTCCATGTTTGATCTAAATTGGACCTTCTTCTACCTTCTCTAAGAGTTTTTCCCAATCCTTAATATCAGTGCCTTCCCTCAGAGATATATCCAATTTGCTTTATTATATAAAGCCTGGTTTTGTACATAACTGTTTACATATTGTTTCGCCGTTTTAGACTAAAGTCTCTGAGAATAGAGACTGTTTTTTAAACTTACTTTATTCTGCTCCTCCCCAAACATTTAGCATAGCACCTGGCATATAGGTGTATATTAAATACTTTGTGATTTACTGAACTTTTTTATTTTTTTAATCTTGTTTATCATCCTTACAGTTTCATCTTTAATGCTGTTCTGATGCTTTGTTTCGCTAGGTCTCTCAACTTTATGTACACTTAATTTTTTTTCTTTCTTTTGCTTCTCAGTATTTTATGTGTTGAAATTGTCCATAACCTTTTACCATCCTCCTTATTAGTAAGAATCCCACTATTGTATTGCTGTCTTGCCCTGGTAATAGTGGTGTTTTGCTCCTTCATCTCATGATCCAAAAGTTTTGGGGGATGGGGAGATATATCCTTAATCTCATTGGAGTATTTTGTCATTCTGTAAGATTTTAGAAATGAATGTATATTGTAACTTAATAAAATGAGGGATACTGATTGCCATATTTTTCTATTTACCTAGAAGAGAAGTGCCAAAAGGTAAGTAAATGGTTAGAGATAGTCTAGAAACAGTGTTTTTCTCAGTAACTTCTCCCTTTTCTTTCATTCTGACATCATTGTTATTACAGAAATAAGAAAGGTTTACTCTGAATCGATGACCATTTTGTGTTTTTCTTTGCTTCATGGATTGTCATAACCAGAGTTCATCACCAATTTAAACTGGTTCTTGGAAAGTAAATATAGTCTGTCTTGAGACTAGTATAAAGGTCTATTCCATTTCTTCCTTGAAGCATGGAAGTGTAAATGAGTTAAAAAATATGTAAAGTATAACCTCAAGAGTAGGTTCTACAATGATAATAAAATAAAGGATAAAAGTGAAATTTTCATTAAAGATTTTCAGTGTTCAAAATTATTACATGCCAAGTTATGATAATTAGAATTTTTGGAGCAAGAATCTTCAAATACAGATTTGTACAAACCTAATAAGTCCTTTTATATGAGTGAAAAAGATTTAAATTTCCTAAGAGAAATTATGACATTCTTTTAGTAAATATCACACTGAATTTCACTAGAGGGTGCTGTGTAAGCATTTATCATAGAATATGAAGAAAGCCTCTTTCTTTTTGTTGATTACTTTTATTGGTATGATTTTTCCCATTTTTAAACATATTGATGTCATAAATCTTCATTTCTTATTCTCTATTACACCAAAAGAATTTTGAATAATTGAAAAAAAGTACTTTCTAGTACTTTTGACTAGTTGTCATTTAAATATTGAATATTTGTTTTGTTTTTCCCTAGAAAATGTATGACTCCAATCATGTATGCAGCACGAGAAGGCCATCCTCAGGTTGTTGCTCTCCTTGTTGCTCATGGAGCAGAAATAAATGCCCAAGATGAAAATGGTTATACAGTATGATTCCTTCTATTTTCCTTTGTTAAAGGCTTTTGTTTCTACAACATTGATAAGGTGTAGGAAATTCCTTCAGGCAATAGGGAAAATTAGAAGGTAATAGACTCTTTTTTCCTGATACTTTCTGATGTTGGAAGAATGACACCTTCTTCCTATGATTTTTTTGCCTCAGGCAAACAGGACCTCTGCATATCTACAAAACCTAGCCACTCAAATAGAAATATTATTTGGGGGGAAATTTTACATTAATAACAAGTTAATTGGAAATATTTTTTTAATTCTAAAGCATCACAAAATTTTGATGTGTGTATATTTTTATTAAAATTGTGATGTGGCAGGGTTTGGAATTTAATTTTAGTAATATGGATATAGTAAGATGAAATGATTCCTATTTATTGATATTTGCTTTTTAATTTATTTTTCTATTGTAAAACTTTTTTTAATCTTTTTTTAGGCCTTAATGTGGGCAGCACGTCAGGGTCATAAAAGTGTAGTTTTGAAGTTGCTTGAACTGGGAGCTAATAAAACAATACAAACCAAAGATGGAAAGACAGCGGGAGAGATTGCCAAAAGAAATAAACATCCAGAGGTATTGTCCCAATTATAAAGGTGGAAGGAGAAGATGGAGACAACCTGATGCTTTGTCAGAGATAAAATGTTTTATCCTTTGATAAAATTATAATAATGAATGTGGCAAGCATTAAAATATTTAAGTGTTACTAAGGTTTTCCCCCCAAAACAGAATAATTAAAACTTCATTTAAATTCCATTCAGAGTTTCACATGAATGTGAAATTTAATTGTCTGATTTCGTAAATTTAAAATTTTATAAAAGCTTGACAAAATCATTTAACTTGAGAAATGAAATTATGTTAAGATGTTTATGTGAATGTACAGAATATAAATGTTTAAAATGAATTAATTTTCCTGTAAATAAAACCAGCTGTGTCCAAAATTGAGTATATGAAACTAAGATTAGATTTTGCAAATTTAATTCAAAGAAATTAATTCAGAAGGTAATATTTAATTGTTTCCCTTGCCACCCAAATAAACACACAAAAGTATAAATGAAAATGTTTATACTTGATTGTATTCATTACATAAAATGTTGTTTTGCAGAGTATCTGTAATAGTAAACACTGAATATTTGTATAACATTTGTAAATTATTAAGTTGACATTAATGTTAGGTCAGAATTTGGATGTTTTAGCTAAAGGCCAAAAACTATAATTAAAAAATTAGGTATTATAGTCTTGAAAATAAATTACGAAGTTCAAAATAAAACATTTAGGATCAGTTTTTTAGAGCATAACAGAATGTAACATTAAATGTTATTTCTCATATGTAATCATCAGTGCCTTGTGTGGTATAGGAACTTAATCAGTGCTTATTGAGTGAGACCAAAAGACCGTCATGATAATTGACTAATATCAACTATGCTGAGTCAAAATAATCACCAAAATAAATTTCTAACATTTAGATCTTGTATCTTAAATTTGGACAAAGCAGTCTTTAGCTGGACTACTGTTAAGATTAATTTACACATAGTCTATATTTGATTTCATACAAAAATAATTGTTACCATACACAATTTACTTCCCAAATTATCTCCCAAAGAGAGCTGAGATTTATATGTGTTGTGTGTGTGTGTGTTTGAAATGTTTTGACATGACTAATCAGAACCATGTCAAATATACTTTAAGCACTGGCCGATTAGACTGTTTAAATAGGTCTTACACTTCAAGTTGCATACCTTTTAGATATGAGGATGAATTTTCTCACTACTATTGTGTATTTTTATTCTTTTTATAGTTTACGTTTTCTAATTTGAAGTAGATTTTTTGAAGCCTCTCTTTAAATATACTTGCTCTTCTAATTGATTTTCTTAAAGGAATTCTTTTTAAAAAACTTCTGTCTCTTCCTTGCTAAAATCCCCACTGAGAATATGAGTGAACTTGTGAATTGATTTAAAGTTAACATGGTAGTCGCCATTAATATTTGCTATATTTAAATCAGTTTGTTAAAATTTTTAGCTCTTCACTTTACTTTCTTTGACTGTGAATCCATTGCAAGGAAAGCTCCAACATTTAACTAAAGAGGAAGCTATATGTAGACTTTTGACAACTGATGGTGATACTGGAAAAGACCACAAATTTAGGTAAAGTAACATCACTAAAATTTAAAATTAGTTAAATTGTAATCCAGTGTCAATTAATTATGCAAATTGTTAGAAGCTTAATGACTGTGAATAATCATTGAATAATTTGAATACTATACGTTATGTTAGCATGCTACATTTTTAACTTTTTGCAAATATATCACAAATTAACCTTTCTCCCCTCTATTACTGTAGGGGATATCTTCCCATTTCCCTCAGTCTCACAACTATCTTAAATGCCTCCCTATTTCTCATTCCCCAAACCCTATATCCAAACTGTTGCCAAGGCCTGCTGATTTCACCTTTGCTCCATCTCCTGAATATATTCCCTTCTCTTCTCTGACATTACCATCACTTTAGTGTAGGCCCTCATCAACTCACACTTTAATTATTGCAATAGCTTGCTGGTAGGTCAGCCTCAATTTTCTCCTCACTTCAATCCATCCTTCATCCAGCCACAAAAGTGATTTTCCTAAAACTCATGTCTTATCATGTCATTTCACTACTCAATAAATTCTAGTAGCTTCATATTACCTCCAGTAACAAATATAAAATGCTTTGTTTAACTTCAAAACCCTTCATAACTCAGCCCCCTCCTATCTTTCCTGTCTTTTTCCTTCTTATTTTCTCAGCTTTGAACCAGTGACACAGGCCACAAACAAGACACTCCATCTCTTAGCTCTAGAAATTCTCACTAGCTATCCCTCAGGCTAAAAATGCTAATTACTGTCCCTGACTTCTTTTAAGTCCCAAATAAAACTCCACCTCCTACAGGAAGCCTTCACCAGCCCCTCTTAATAATTACAGTGCCTATCCTCTGTTAATTATTTTCTACTAATTTTCTGTATAGTTTGTATAGGTTTGTTTGTATGTTGTCTCTTCTATTTTATTATGAGCTCCTTGAGGCCAGAAACTATCTTTTACTTCTTTTTGACAGTGGCCTGAAACATTTTGTTGCTCATTTATTTCAGTTGTGTCCAACTCTTCATGCCCCCATTTGGGGTTTTCTGGACAAAGATAATAGAGCGGTTTGCCATTTCCTTCTTCAGCTCATTTTACAGAAGAGGAAATGGAGGCAAACAGGGTTAAGTGGCTTGCCCTGAGTCACACAGCTAATAAGTGTCTGAGATAAAATTTTAAATTAGATTTTCCTTACTCCAGCCTGCATATTCTGTCCCCTGTACCACCTAGCTACCCTACCTGGCACAGAGTGTGCTTTTAATAAATGCTTATTGATTGATTCATTAATTCCATAGAACTTTAAAGTTTGCAATACACACTTTAAAATACCATCTCAGTTGATTTTTAAAATAACCTTGGAAAGGTAGGTGCTATTTTTTTTAAACCCTTACCTCTCATCTTAGAATCAATACTTTGTATTGGTTCTAAGGGAGAAGAGCAGTAAGGGCTAAGCAGTAGGAGTTAAGTGACTTGCCGAGGGTCACACATCTAGTAAGTGCCTGAGGCCAGATTTGAATATAGGAACTCCCATCTCTAGGCCTGGGTCTCAGTCCACTGAGCCAGCCAGCTGCCTCTGGTAGATGGTATTATTATCCCTATTTTATAGTTAAGGAAACTGAAGTAGATAAGTAAAATGATTTGCCCAAGCTGAAACAGCTAGGAAGAGTCTAAGGCTAGATTTGTACTCTGCCTTTCTTGAGTCTTGTTCCAAGATGATGTTCAAGCATTAATGTATCTATTTTTTTAGTTATTCATCCTTTTGGAAAGGTAGTAATTTTTACAATAAAGATTTCTCTAAAATTTATGATGATTACACTTAAATTAAGGTGAATAAGTACCCGGTAATAATGTTACCCTCAATACTGGAAAATATTTATGAACCAGGAATTTATTGCCATAGACTTCCATGTTTCATGGTCATAATTTTTAATACCTCTTACATATCTTTCCAACTTTAGAAATCTTACTTGCTTTAGTACATGTAGTATCTAGTGTATATCTATATAAATATTTCAAATTTAGGATATTTGATTAGTATTGGTTACTTGGTTTATGGACTTTTCTTCTTCTCATGTTATCATGAAATATCCATAGTTCATATACAGCTTTTGGTGATCTTGAACTATTTTTACATGGACTTGGACTTGAACATATGACAGAATTACTAAAGGTAAGTTTTCATTTAAAAAAATTAGTGTATTTTCCTGTGAATTGTCATATTCCCTGAGGCCTTTTATAATATCAAATTATTTTATGATTTTTAAAAAGTTTTTGAAACTTTTCCTTTCATGATGGGCCTGAAATTTTGCTTTATTGTCTTTTGAGTACCATCTTACATATGCTTTACAATCACAGAGTTTTAATAGTAATTACTACCATCTGATGCATGACTATCAAAAGAATTACACAGCTATTTTACTTCTTAGCAAAACATTAGGTCGTAATGAACAAATTATTCTCTTCATGTATCACACTTTCTGTAATCATTTTTATTCAAGTATCTTTATAGACTATTGCAGCTTACCTCAATATTCATTTAGAAAACTCATATGCTAAAGAAACAAAAGTTTAAAAAATTATGGTCATTTTAGTTTAATAAAACATTAGGCAGGATACTAAGGGGTGGAGTCAAGATGGCGGCATAGAGGCAGTGAAAGTTCAGACCTCTAAAAACCCTTCTTTACCGATTAAAAACTAAATACTCCTAGGGGACTGAAAATCAAACCTAACAACAAGACAGAACCAGGGAACCCTCCTGCAGGACTCAACTTAAAAGGTATGCCCCACCCCCAAGCCTGAGTTTGAAAACACTCTAGTTTAAGGGGAAGTAAGAAGGAAGGTCCCAGGGCTCCCCCCCCCCCCCACCTAGAGCGATAAGCCTCCAGGGCAGTTGGAACCTCTGGGAGGGAAAGGGTGCTGGTCTGGAGGGAGTACCTTGAGGGCAAAGCTGTGCCAGGCTCAGAGCGTTAAACACAGACAGTGGGGAAACAGTTGGAGAAGAAACACAGAGCAAGCAGCCTAGTTACAACAGCATAGATATTCCATATTGCGCCCGCCCTCTCCCCCCCCCAGGTTTTTGCCTCAGGGCACATCCAGCTCAACCCAGATGAACTTAATCCCATCAAAGGTTCCAGAGGGCAGGGAAGCTCAAGCTCCAACACCCCTCCCCCACATTCTGCACTGAGAGATTTGCAGACTAAGTTCCAAGGGTGAAGGCTGACAGAAAAGCCCACAGATCCCACAAAAAATGAGAGGAGCAAGAGCACAGACAACTGCAGGGAGTAAAGAAGGGGTAAATATGAGCAAATAACAGAAAAAGAAAAAAGAAATTACCATCAACAGCTTCTATACAGGCAACGAACAAAGAGCAAACGGAACAGAGAAGGATGAGGGAACACCAAGCAAAAAAACAGAAACTCCAGCGAATTGGATACAGACTTTGGAAGAACTCAAAATACAATTAAGAGAGGCTGAAGAAAATTTAAAAGCAAAATAAGTCATCTGGAAACAGAAAACAGTGTCTTGAAAGCCAAAATTAATCAGCTTGAAAATGAGGCAAAGGAGATGAAAGATGAAGCAAAGAAGATTGAAATATGACCTCCAAAGAAAATCAGACCAGAAGGAGAAGAACAACCAAAAAGCCAGGGCCTAAATCCAATCTTTAAGAACCAGAATACAACAATTAGAAGCAAGCAACTTCACAAGGCAGCAGGACACTATAAAACAAAATCAAAAGAATGAAAAAATTGAGGAAAGTATGAAGCACCTCATTCACAAAACAGAAGATTTAGAAAATCGTTACAGGAGAGACAACTTAAGAATCATCAGTCTACTAGAAGAAAAAGCCTAGATATCATACTACAAGAAATTATCCCAGAAAACTGCCCCGATATTCTAGAACAAGAGGGAAAAGTGAAAATTGAAAGAATCCACAGATCACCACCTGTACTCAGTCCCCAAATGACAATACCCAGGAATGTAATAGCCAAATTCAAGAACTATCAGACCAAGGAAAAAATATTACAAGCTGCTAAGAAGAAGTCATTCAGATACCATGGAATCACAGTAAGTATAACACAGGATCTGGCTGCATCTACACTGAAGGACTGAAAGGCATGGAATATGATATTCTGGAAAGCAAGGGAACTAGGTCTACAACAAGAATCAACTACCCAGCAAAACTGACTATATTCTTATAGGGGAAAGCATGGTCATTTCACAAAATAGAAGAATTCCAAACCTTTGTAAAAAAAAAGACCAGACCTGAGCAGAAAATTTGATGCCCAAGTACAGAGCTCAAGAGAATCATCAAAAGGTAATTTAGAAAGAGAGCAAAAACAAAAACAAAACAAAACAAAAACTGTTTTTTAAGAGATCCAATAAGTTAAAATGATATGTATCCCTATAAGAAAAGAGGTCATTGGTAACTCTTAAAAAATGTTATAATCACCTGGGCAACTAGAAGAATTACACTTAGAGGAAACAGTGACAAATTGTATAGGATGAAATTCCAAGACATAAATATGTATATAGATATATGTATGCCTAAATACGAGTGTGTGTGTGTGTGTGTGTGTGTGTGTGTGTGTGTGTGTGTGTACACACTAGAGATAAAAAGAGGTTAATACTAAAAGAAATGGGAAAAGAAACAAAAGGGTGTAAATTTATATATTACAAAGAAGTGCATGGTGGGAAGGGGAAGAACATCAAAACACTGGAAGGGAAAGAGGTTGGAGATAGGAAATGCTCAACTCTTACGTACATTGAAATTGACTCAAAAAGGGAAGAACAATTAAATACGTTGGGTCAGAGAATTGATTTGTGCCCTATAGGGAAGTAGAAGGGTATAAAATGGATTGGTGGGGAGGGAAGCAATAGAGGTAGGGAGAGATTGGGGGGGGTGTTAAAAAAAGACTGTAAAGAAAATAAGAGGGGAATAAGAAGGTAGGGGCTAGGAAGAGAAGTAAAATAAGGGTGGGAATTTGTGGGACTAATTAAAAACAAAACACTGGTGTAGAAAGAAATAGTGAAAGAAAGGACAGGACTAGGAGTAGAAATCAAAATGCTGGGAAATACACAGCTGGTAATCATAACTCTGAATATGAATGGAATGAACTTACCCATAAAATGCAAGTGAATAGCAGAGTGGATTAGAAACCAAAACCCTACCATATGCTGTCTACAAGAAGTACACATGAGGAAGGTAGACACGCATAGGGTAAAAGTAAGAGGATGGAGCCAGATCTATTGGGAATCAACTGATAAAAAGGAGGCAGTAGTCACAACCATGATAACTGACAAAGCCAAAATGAAAATAGATCTAGTTAAAAGAGATAGGGATGGTAATTATATCCTGATAAAAGGCAGTATAGACAATGAGGAAATATCCGTACTCAACATGTATGCACCAAATGGCATACCATCCAAATTTATAAAGGAGAAACTGGTTGGAGCTCAAGGATGAAATAGATAGAAAAACTATACGAGTGGGAGACCTGAACCTTCCTCTATCAGAATCAGAAAAACCAAAAAATAAATAAGAAAGAGGTAAGAGGAGTGAATGAAATCTTAGAAAAATTAAACTTAGTATATATGTGGAGAAAAATAAATAGGGACAAAAAAGAATACACCTTTTCAGTAGCACATGGTACATTCACAAAAATTGACCATGTATTAGGGCATAAAAACAATGCAAACAAGTGCAAAAGAGTAGAAATAATAAATGCAACCTTCTCAGGTCACAATGCAATGAAAATAATAATATTACATGTAGAGGTAAATAAAAAATTAATTGGAAATTAAACAATACAATTCTCCAAAAACAGTTAAAGAACAAATCATAGAAACAATTCATAATTTCATTGAAGAAAATGAAAAGGATGAGACATCCTTTCAAAATCTATGAGATGCAGCCAAAGCAGTACTCGGGGAAATTTATATCCTTGAGCTC
The DNA here is from genome assembly GCF_027887165.1 of Monodelphis domestica. Lineage (NCBI taxonomy): Eukaryota > Metazoa > Chordata > Mammalia > Didelphimorphia > Didelphidae > Monodelphis > Monodelphis domestica. The sequence continues at coordinate 185,220,240 of NC_077231.1, read as the reverse complement.
ATATATTAACAAATTAGGGAGGGCAGAGGTCAATGAATTGGGCATGCAAATTAAAAAACTAGAAAGTGAAAAAATTAAAAATCCTCAGATGAAGACTAACTTAGAGATCCTAAAAATTATTGATAAATTAAGAAAATTGAAAATCAAAGAATTATTGATTTAATAAATAAGACTGGAAGCTGGTACTTTGAAAAAACAAATAAAATAGACAAAGTACTGGTCAATCTAATTTAGAAAAAGGAAAGAAGAAAATCAAATTGATACTATCCAAGATGAAAAGGAATGGAAATTAAAGCAATCATTAAAAACTATCATACCCAATTATATAGCAGTAAATATGGCAATCTAGGTGATATGGATGAATATTTATAAAAACATAAATTGCCTAGACAAATAGAGGAAGAAATAGACTACCTAAACAACTCCATATCAGAAAAAGAAATTGAACAAGCTATCAAAGAATTCCCCAAAAAAATCCCCAGGTTCAGATAGATTCACAAATGAATTCTATCATACATTCAATAAATAGCTAATCCCAATAGCTTATAGACTATTTGACAGAAAAAGCAAAGCAGGAGTTCTACCACATTCCTTTTACAATACAAATATGGACTGATTCCAAAGCCAGGCAGGCCAAAAACAGAGAAAGAAAACTACAGAACAATCTCCTTAATGAATATAGATACAAAAATCTCAAATAGGATACTAGCAAAAAGACTCCAGCAAGTCATCACGAGGGTTATTCACTTAGATCAGGTGGGATTTATACCAGAAATGCAAGGATCGTTCAATATCAGGAAAACCATCCACATAATTTACCATATCAATAAGCAAACCAACAAAAATCACATGATCATCTCAATAGATTCAGAAAAAGTCTTTAAATACAACACTCATTCCTATTGAAAACGCTAGAAAGAATAGGAGTAGAAAGGCCTTTCCTAAAAATAATAAACAGTATATGTCTAAAACTATCAGCAAACATCATCTGTAATGGGTATAAACCAGAAGCCTTTCCAATAAGATTAGGAGTGAAACAAGGTTACCCATTATCACCTCTATTATTTAACATTGTACTAGAAATACTAGCGGTAGCAATTAGAGAAGAAAAAGAAATTGAAGGTATTAAAATTGGCAATGAGGAGACGGAGACCAAGCCATCACTATTTGTGGATAAGATGGTGTACTTAAAGAGTCCTAGAGAATCAACCAAAAAGCTCTTCAAAATAACTTTAGCAAAGTTGCAGGATATAAAATAAACCCCTATAAGTCATCAGCATTTCTATGTATTTCCAACACATCTCAGCAACAAGAATTAGAAAGAGAAATTCCATTTAAAATCGCCCCAGACAGTATAAAATACTTAGGAATCTATCTGCTGAGACAAACACAGGAACTATTTGAACACAACTACAAAATACTCTCCACACAATTAAAACTAGATCTAAACAGTCGGAAAAACATGAACTGCTCATGGGTAGGACAAGCTAACATAGTTAAAATGACAATCCTACCCAAATTTAATTACTTACTTAGTGCCATACCCATTGAACTGCCAAAAAACTTTTTTTACTGAATTAGAAAAAGACATAAAGTTCATTTGGATGAACAAAAGATCAAGAATATCCAGGGAAATCATGAAAAAATGTGAAGGAAGGAGTACTTGCAGTCCCAGATCTCAAACTATACTATAAAACAGTGGTCATTGAAACAATTTGGTACTGGCTAAGATACAGAAAGGAGGATCAGGGAATAAACTTGGTGTAAATGACCTCAGCAAGACAGACTATGATAAGCCCAACGATCCCGGCTTTTGGGACCAAATTCGAGTATTTGATAAAAACTGCTGGAAAAATTGGAAGACAGTATGGGAAGACAGTATGAATCAACATCTCACACCCTACACCAAGATAAACTCAGAATGGGTGAGTGACTTGAATGCAAAGAAGGAAACTATAAGCAAATTAGGTGAACACAGAACAGTATACATGTCAGATCTTTGGGAAAGGAAAGACTTTAAAAGCAAGTAAGAGCAAGAAAAAAATCACAAAATGTAAAATAATTTTGATTACATCAAATTAAAGTTTTTGTACAAACCCAATGCAACCAAGATTAGAAGGGAAGCAACAAATTGGGAAACAATCTTCATTACAAAAACCTCTGACAAAGGTCTAATTACTCAAATTCATAAAGAGCTAAATTGTACAAAAAAATCAAGTCATTCTCCAATTGATAAATGGGCAAGGGACATGAATAGGCAATTTTCAGATAAATAAATCAAAATTGTTAATAAGCACAGGAAAAAGTTTTCTAAATCTCTTATAATAAGAGAGATGCAAATCAAAACAACACTCAGGTATCACCTCACACCTAGCAGATTGGCTAACATGACAGCAATGGATAGTAATGAATGCTGGAGGAGATGTGGCAAAGTTTGGACATTAATGCATTGCTGGTGGAGTTGTGAATTGATCCAACCATTCTGGAGAGTAATATGGAGTTGTGCCCAAAGGGCAATAAAAGACTGTCTGCCCTTTGATCCAGCCATAGCACTGCTGGGTTTGTACCCCAAAGAAATAATAAGGAAAAAGACTTGTATAAGAATATTCATAGCTGTGCTCTTTGTGGTGTCAAAAATATTGGAAAATGAGGGGATGTCCTTCAATTGGGAAATGGCTGAACAAATTGTGGCATATGTTGGTGATGGAATACTATTGTGCTCAATGGAATAATAAAGTGGAGGAATTCCATGGGAACTGGAACAACCTCCAGAAATTGATGCAGAGTGAAAGGAGCAGAACCAGCAAAACATTGTACATAGACACTGATACACTGTGGTGTAATCGAATGTAATGGACTTCTCCATTAGTGGCAATGCAGTGATCCTGAACAACTTGGAGGGATCTATGAGAAAGAAAACTATCCACCCTCGGAGGAAAAACTGTGTGAGCAGAAACAACAGAAGAAAAGCAAGTGCTTGATTACATGGGTCTAGGGGACATGACTGGGGATGTAGACTCTAAATGAACATCCTAATGCAAACATCAACAACATGGAAATAGTTTTGATAAAGGGCACATAATACCCAGTGAAATTGCAGCTACAGGAATGGTAGGGGGAGAGGAGGGAGGGAAATAATATGATTCTTGTAACCAAGGAATAAGGTTCTAAATTGACTCAATAAATAAATTTTAAAACAAACCAAAAAAAATTATACTAAGTCTTGAAAAACAAAAAAATTAGGCAGGTATGGCAAAGCCACAGTGGTGAAGAAAAGGAAGGATTTCATATCAGCTCTCCCAAATTCTCCTCCAAACAACTTTAAAATGATATCTTAAATTCTGAAGTAGTAGAACACACAAAAGGATGGGGAGAACAATTTTCCTACCCAAACTAATCTCGTAGAGTAGCAGGAAAGATCTGTTGTACTGTGGTGAAAGTGGAATGCTGTTCAGCACAAGCAATGCCTCGAGAGCAGCAGGTCTAGGGAAACTGAATTGATGGCAATGACTTCTGAAGCTTACAGTCCACAGATGATAAGGGAGCGAAAGAGCTTACAGAGTTACCAGTGCTGGCAGTAAGTAGAAGGGTTCGTTGCAGTGCCCAATCACAAATCTGCATACCAGTACTGGGTTGCAAGCCCAGGATGAGTAGGGGCCCTAGAGCTCCAGAGCTAGTTGGCTGCAAGGACACAGGGACCCTGTCACAGTTCGTAGGCAGAAAAGAGTTATTGTGGTTGCTCATAGACTAAAACATAGGTCAGGAGAATAGTAAATACACCTCTCCTTAGATCATACCACGTTGGAAAAACTGAAAACTTAACTACTAAAATTAGCTCTGAAAACTGCTACACAAAAAGACCTGGTGGGACAGAGGTCCATTTATCTGGGGAATAAAGCTCAACTTTAACGTAATTTTAAGAATCAAGAAATTATCTGGAAACATGAGCAAGCAAACAAAAAGAAAATGACTGGTGACGAGGAAGCTCAAAACTCAAATATGGAAGAAGATAACAAAGCCAAACTTGTACCCAAAGCTTCAAAGAAAAATGTGAATTAGCCTCAGACCTAAAGACAGTTTGTGGAACTGGGTTGCAGTCACAAGGTGAGGAGGAGCAGAGGAACACCAACCAGCATTTACCATTAATTGTAGCCACAGGGGATCCAAGGAACCTGGTCACAGTTCCAGGGTGTAAAAGATTTCTTAGGGTTACTCTCAGATCAGAGCACAGGCCTCCAGAGTTTTAAACTTACTTTTCCTTTCATTAGACCACCTTAAAAGAACTGAAAGCAGATAGATTCCCAGTGCCAGTTCTCAAATCAGCTGCACAAAGAACTTGAAGTTTGAAATAGTGCTCCCTTTACCAAAGTTATAGAGTCCAACTTTAACCATTTTTTTAAACTAAGAGAAAAAAGTCAGGAAAATGAGCAAACTAAAAAGAAACTCAACCTCTAGAGAGTTATTTTGGGGTACAGGGTAAACTTGTACTCAGAAGAAGACAACAAAGTTTGTACTGTTGCATCCAAAACCTCCTGGAAAAATATTAATTCCTCTCAATAAAAAAATTAAATTTCAAAATGGATATATGACTGAGATATAAAGAATACCATAGCTAAATTTGGGTAACAATAGTTTACCTAATAAATATTTGGAGAAGGAAAGAATTCATGAACAAACAAGGGATGAAGAGTAGAAGATGATAATTTTGATTATATTAAATTTAAAAGCTTTTGTACAAACAAAATTAATCTAACCAAGATTAGAAGGAAAAAAACGAACTGGCAAAAAATTTATAACATTTCTCTATTAAAAGCTTAATTTCTCAAATATAGAGAATTAAGTCTAATTTATACATAGTCCCTAATTGAAAGATGGTCAAAGGGTATGAACAAGTAATTTTCAGATGAAGAAATCAAAGCCAACAGTAATCATAAGAAAAATTGGGTGGAAAATGAGTGATTAGAAAAATAATGGGAGAAAGAATCAACAGCTTGTTAAAAGGAAGCATAAAAATACTAAAAAAGTTTATATCTTTAAAAATACAATAGGCCTATTGGTAAATGAGGCACAAAAAATCCAAAGAAGAGAACCACTAAAAAGCAAAAATAAGGAAATGGAAAAAGATATACAAAAATGTACTAAAGATAAAAACTTGAAAGACAATTGGCCCTTTGGAAAGAAAGGTACAGAAATTCACTGAGAAAAAAACAACAACAACAACAAACTCTTTACAAAGTAGAATTGGCCAAATGGAAAATTACAAAAGCCCACTCAAGAAAATCATGTCTTAAAAATTAGGGTTGGTTGAGTGGAAGCTAATGACACCATGAGACATCAAGAAAACAAAGTCAAAAGAATGAAAAAAAAAGAAGAAAATGTGAACTATATCATTGGAAAATTATTGGATTATCTAAAAGCTATGATTTAAAAAATCACCGTCTTTTTAAAAGTATCCAGGAAAACTGTCCTGAACTTCTAGAATCAGGATAAAATAAAAAGGGAAAGAAGTCACAGATCACTGCATCATGGAAGAAATCACAAAATGAAACCCAGGTATATTATAGCCAAATTCCAGAGCTCCCAGGTCAAGGAGAAATTATTGCAAGCAGCCAGAAAACAATTCAGATATTATGGGACCACTATCACACAAGATCTGACATCTTCTACATTAAAATAGTAAAGGGTTTGGAATATGGAAATCCAGAGGGCAAAGGAACTAGGATTACAGTCAGGAATCATCTTTGCAGCAAGACAGTGTAATTTTTCAAGGGGGAAAATTAATATTTAGTGTAATAGAAGACTTTCATGTATTTCTGGTGAAAAGACTAGAGGTCAATAGAAAACTTGATTCTCAAATTAAATACTTAAGAGAAGCATAAAAAGGTAAACAAGAAAGAGAAATAAGGGATTCAATAAAATTAAACTGCCTTCCTATATAGGAAGATGATATTTGTTACTTTTAAAAACCTTATTATTAAAGTAGTTATAAGAAGTATACAGGCTTGAGTTGACTATCTCGGGATAATAGCTTTAAAAATAAAATTAAAGGATGAGAGTGATACACTGGGCAAAAGGAAGGGAAAGGTAAAATGTGAATTATCCCAAAAGTTGTGTGAAAGAGCTTTTTATAATATAGGATGAGGTGGGAAAGCACTTGAATCTTTTATCAGAATTGGCTAAAATTAAGGAATAACATGCACTCAGTTTGTTATAGAAATCTATCTTTGGAAAGTAGGAAAAGAAAGAGTTAAGAAAAAGGGATAGGGAGCTGATAGAAAGGAAGGCAAATTGGTGGAGGCAGTATGTGAGAAGCAAAACATTTGAAAATGGACAGATAAAAGGAGAATAAATGAGGGAAATAGGTTGGAGGAAAATACACAGTAATCATTACTGGAAAAAAATTACAGCAAGTCTCTCTGAAAAAGACTTCATTTCTCAAATATAGAGATTTGAGTCAAATTTATAAGAATATGAGGCCTTCAATTGATAAATGGTCAAAAGATCTGAACAGATAGTTTTTAGATAAAGTTATCAAAACTATATATAGTCACATGAAAAAATGTTCTGAATCACTATTGACTAGAAAAATATAAATTAAAATAACTGAGGTATCACCTTACTCCTATCAAGTTGGCTAACAAAAGAGAAAAGGAAAGTGACATGTTGGAGGGGATGAGGAAAAATTGAGACACTAATGCACTATATGATAAATTTTGTGAAGTAATCCAATCATTCAGAAGAATAATTTTTAACTGTGCCCAAAGGGCCACCAGGCTATGCATATCCTTTGATCCAGCAATACCACTACTAGGTCTGTATCCCAAAGAGATAAAAAAGCAAGAAGTTAAGGACCTCTATTTACAAAAAGATTTATAGTAGCTCATTTGATGGTGGCAAAGCATTGTAAATTGAGTGGGATGGATGAACAAATTATGGTTGTATATAATTGTATTAGAATTGTGCTATAAAAAATGAAGAGCAAGATTCTCTCAGAAAATCCTAGGAAGATTTGAAATTATAGAAAGCAAAATGAGCAGAACCATGAGAACATTGCACACAATATTGTAGAATCAATAGCTGTGAATGACTTGACAATTCTCAACAATACAAGACAATTCTGAAGGACTTATGAAAAATTCTGTCCACCTCAAAAAACGATGGAGTCTTAATGCAGGTTGAAGCATACTTTTCATTTTTTTTTTCTTTTTGGGAGGTTGTGTTTTCTTTTACAACATGATTAGCAAGAAAATTTTTTCATGATTGCACATATATTACATTTATCAAATTCTTTATCTTCTCATGGAGGGTGGGAAGGGAAAGAAGGAGAGAAAATTTGAAGCTCAATTTAAAAAACCAAATGTTAAAATTGTTTTTACATATAATTAGGGGAAATGTCAAATATCAAAAAATAACATTAGAAATTAAATATTCTTGAAATAAAACTTCTGTACAATTTAATAGAATTATTTTTGAGGGCAAATGTTTAGAATTAAAGTTATAAACCAAAATTTAGCTTAAGATATATATATATATATATATATATATATATATATATATATATATAATATTTTATGTTGTATATTTCTTATAGTTTAATTTATGTAAATTTTGGGAAATGATAATTTGCCAAATTTTCCCCCATAAAATATAATAACATGGAAACAGTTTTTTCTTTTTACTTTTTGGACTGATTAATTCTATTAATTAGACAAACATTTTTTTTTCTACCCAGGAAAGAGAGATAACCTTACGGCAACTTCTGACAATGAGAAAGGAAGACTTCACAGAGGCTAGTATTTCTGACAACTTTTCATTGTATTGTATTTTTGAATTGCTATATTTTATCTGAATTATTTCCAATTGTTAAATAATATAATAGGGTTTCTACTAATGATAGAGTTTTTGCCAATTCCTTCATTTAAAGTCACCAATTTCATATACTTTATTAGCATCATTATTTGGTTTTTCAAGATTTAGTTAATATGTTCTTTATTTAGACTGTAAAGATGTCTCACATAGGGTAATATAGGGAAATATTCTGAATGTAAAATACATTTATAAAGCATTAGGCTATCATTGAGTTGAACTCTCAGTTTATCTCCCAGACACTTCCACTACTGATAGGATCTTTACAAAAACTGTATGATTGTCTTGCCATCTAGTGGTTTTAATGAGCAACTACTTCCTAATTAAGTTATAAAGAAGATCCCCATAAAAATTATTGCACTTAAGATAATCATTTAAGGTTTTTGAAGTTTTTTTTTATTACTAAACCCTAGCTACTAACACAATTTCTTGCATATAAATACTTGTTAAAAGATTGAATGAAAAACAGAAAAGATCTGAAAAAGGAAAGAAGATTGTCATAAGCCATATATTCCTTTGATTCCTATTTTTTTAAAATTCTATTGTATTTCTTTGATTTATATACGTATTGAAGTTTTAGTATTGCTTATTTTTAGATTAAATAGATTCATTGTAAATAAATAATTATGTCACTAAATAAGAATATAGTAAAATAAGTCAGTCCCTAAAATGAAAGCATAAAGATTTGTGCTAAAAATTAACTGATATGGAATTGTTATTTTAGAAGTTTATCAATGTTATTTTGCAATATCAAATTATACTGAATAGAGAAGAAGGTGATATTGGAGCCAGTCTTCATTCAATTAAGTTCTACTTCTGATACATACTAACTTTGTAAGTCAGTAAGTATTTATTAGGTACCTCCTATGTGCCAGGCACTGTGCTAAGGGATGGGGATACAGAGGCAAAGGATAATACCTACCCTCAAAGAGTTCACAGTCTAATCAGAGAATGGACAGTTCAGAATAACTATGTACAAAGAAGCTATTTACATAATAAGTTGGAGATAATGAAGAGAGGAAAGGAAAATGAAATACTCTCTCACTACTCTAGACAATTCTTTAAGAATATAAATTGTAAGGAAGTTGCTGACCCGCATTAGTAGAGGAAGTTTCTTCAATTGAGAGTTTCCTGTATGACAGATCCAATTACTATCCTGATTTATTTCAATGTGTGATTTATCTAGTAACTAGTTTTCTTAGAAATCTTGAATATTATCTTTTGGGCATAACTTTCCTAGTTATTATGCATTGAAATTCTTTTAATTTAGAATGGAATTACTAATATTAGAGACCAACAAAAAATTCTGGATGCTGTTAAAGAATTACAGGTAGAGGAGATAAAATTTGGAGAGTTGACTGAAGTGATAAACTTGGAAATCAGGTAAGATAAATGTATTTTGGTCAAAATTATGTGGAACAGAACAAAGATGTAATTTTTTTCCCCAAAACTAAATGTTATTTTTAATTTGATGCTGAAGATTCTGATTATTGAATGATATTTTTTAGGAAGACCTTAAAAATTTTGCTAGGCAAATACTATTTTTTAAATGGTCTTTCCCTCAAAGAATTTTGTAGAGAAGATTAATGTATGTAGTAGGGAAGTAGATTACATGACCTCTAACTCTTAACATTCTCTGTTGTACAAATTTTAGTTTTTCATATCAATTTTTAAAAGCATACTACAAATAAGTCAAATAATACACAGTCTTATGAACTAACTTGATTCTCTTTTACCTTATTTTCTTGTAATATCTTGTTAGAGGCAGGTATGTAAGGGACAGCTCACTTTTCTTACTATGGCCCTTGTTTCTTTGCTTTTCTCATTCTATTGTTCATCTTGAAACTTCAATGTTTGATTAATTAGTACTCATTTACTTGATTTTGGTTGGAGTATCAGACAACACATATCTCTGAAATCAACAGTCCTGAGGCTAGGCTAGTTCATGTGACTCTCTTTCTAATTCAAAGATTTTCATGTCAAAAACTTATAACTACTCATATCAAGAAAATTCATATTAAAATTACAAAGTCTATCAGATATATTCTAAATATTAGTGATTGGAAAATTAATATTAAAACTTCATAAATCCATTTAAAACCATCTATATACTTAGACCACATTGGAAAAATAAGTTTACTTTCCCCCTAATTCTTTGTTCAAACTTGTATATTTGTTAATGCTGCTATTGGGTAGTACTGTGCCTGAGCAATGCTAAACTTTAGATCCACAAATTTATTCAGTTCTCCTCTCTCATCATCTAAAAATCAGAGAATTAATTTCATTATGATTAAACTGAAGGACTAAGATGGACTTAAGGACTGAACATAGCTTTCATATAGAGAGTAGTGTATCTTCTTGTTCCCTTATTTTGTCTTATGAATTCAAATTCCCTACTGAGGATTCATCTGCATGGGTTAGTCCTGTCAGTGTTACCACTGTTGTTCCTATTAACTCAAGACCAAAAAAAGCATTTTCATATACAAAGAACACAAAATAATTTTAGATATGTAATCATGAATTTCCTTTTTAGTTCTACTTGTTTTTGAAAGATACATATTAAGTTTAATTTCTAACTTTTATAACTGTTCTATTTGTCCATGCTTCTTTCTAGCTGTACATTTCTTTTTTTTTTAAACACAGCTTTTCTTTAATTTATTTTTATTTTTTATTTGTTCATTTTCATACATTATTCCTTGGAAACAGATCATTTTCTTTTCCTCCCCCCCCCCCCCCACCATCCCTCCCATAGCCGACGCACGATTCCACTGGGTATCACATGTGTCCTTGATTCAAACCCATTTCCATGTTGTTGGTATTTGCATTAGGGTGTTCATTTAGAGTCTCTCCTCAGTCATGTCCCCTCATTCCCTGTAATCCAGCAGTTGCTTTTCCTTGGTGTTTTTACTCCCACAATTTGTCCTCTGCTTGTGGATAGTGATTTTTCTCCTAGATCCCTGCAGAATGCTCAGGGACATTGCATTGACACTAATGGAGAAGTCCATTACGTTCGTTTGTACCACAGTATATCAGTGTCTGTTTACAATGTTTTCCTGGTTCTGCTCCTTTCACTCTGCATCCTTCCTGGAGGTTGTTCCAGTCTCCGTGGAATTCCTCCACTTTATTATTCCTTTTAGCACAATAGTATTCCATCACCAACATATACCACAATTTGTTCAGCCATTCCCCAATTGAAGGGCATCCCCTCGTTTTCCAATTTTTGGCCACCACAAAGAGCACAGCTATGAATATTCTTGAAAGGTCTTTTTCCTTGTTATCTCTTTGGGGTACAAACCCAGCAGTACTATGGCTGGATTAAAGGGCAGGCAGTCTTTTATTGCCCTTTGGGCATAGTTCCAAATTGCCCTCCAGAATGGTTGGATCAATTCACAACTCCACCAGTAATGAATCAATGTCCCAACTTTGCCACATCCTCTCCAGCATTCATTGCTTTCCTTTGCTGTCATGTTGGCCAATCTGCTAGGTGTGAGGTGATACCTCAGAGTTGTTTTGATTTGCATCTCTCTGATTATAAGAGATTTAGAGCATTTTTCATGTGCTTATTGATAGTTTTGATTTCTTTGGCTGAAAACTGCCTGTTCATGTCCCTTGCCCATTTATCAATTGGAGAATGGCTTGATTTTTTGTACAATTGATTTAGCTCTTTATAAATTTGAGTAATTAGACCGTTGTCAGAGGTTTTTGTTATGAAATTTTTTTCCCAATTTGTTGCTTCCCTTCTCATTTTGGGTACAGTGGTTTTGTTTGTACAAAAACTTTTTAATTTGATGTAATCAAAATTGTTTATTTTACATTGTGACTCTTTCTATGTCTTGCTTGGTTTTAAAGTCTTTCCCTTCCCACAGGTCTGACATGTATACTATTCTGTGTTCACCTAATTTACTTATAGTTTCCTTCTTTATGTTCAAGTCATTCACCCATTCTGAGTTTATCTTGGTGTCAGGTGTGAGGTGGTGATCCAAACCTAATCTCTCCCACACTGTCTTCCAGTCTTCCCAGCAGTTTTTGTCAAATAGTGGGTTTTTGTCCCAGAAGCTGGGCTCTTTGGGTTTGTCATAGACTGTCTTGCTGAGGTCACTTACCCCGAGTCTATTCCACTGATCCTCCTTTCTGTCTCTTAGCCAGTACCAAATTGTTTTGATGACCACTGCTTTTTGTAATACAGTTTGAGATCTGGGACTGCAAGGCCACCTTCCTTTGTATTTTTTTTTCATTATTTCCCTGGATATCCTTGATCCTTTGTTCTTCCAAATGAACTTTGTTATGGTTTTTTCTAATTCAGTAAAAAAAGTTTTTGGAAGTTCAATGGGTACATTGTACATTTCTTAATGTTTCAGTGGTAGCCTTTTTTTTTTTTTGGTAATCACTACTAATCTCCTCCTTCTCCCTTAAGAAATAAACATACTCAAACAATTTGAGTCCACATAGGACAAATTGAGTCCACATAGAAGCCACCACTTCTCTGTTAAGAGGTTGGTAACATGTCCTCTGGATATATAGTTGGTATTGCATCAATCAGAGTTTTTAAGTTATTTTGTTTTATGGTCTTGTCCTTGTATACATTTTCCTTCTAATTATACTCACTCCGTATCAGTTCATACTATCCAGGATTCTCTGCAAATGTTTATTTTTTAATATTTTTATAGTACATTAATATGTAATGCATTTTTGTTATCCATTATATCCACGTATTATAATTTATTTAACCATTTTTTATTTGTTGACCCTCCCCATTAGATTTCTAGTTTTTTTATTTCCTTTTTTCATCTTCTAATTTCCCCTTCAGGATCAGGAAGTTTGTTTTGCTTCAAATGTTTTCCTCTGAAGTATTCTCTTCCTTTTTAAGCCCATTTCTTATTTTTTTCTTGTTTCTCTCTTTAGTTTAATATATTTCTACACTAAATTCTGTGTATTCAACTTTGCTTTGCCCATTTCAGATAAGAGTGGGATTCATCTGAGCTATCCCTTCCTCCATTTTATATTCTTTTCTTCTCATGTGCCCCAATCACAAGAGATAGCCAGTTCCATTCCCATCAGGCTCATTCGTACAATAATGTAATCTAATTTTTTCTTTCTTTTCTCCATTCCTATTAAAACCCTAATAACTGAAGCAATCCAGCCCCAGGTCCTGTGTTCTTATTTAAGTTCCTTAAATATCCTTTGAAGATATTAAAGTTCAGAAAGAATACTTGTTTCTTCTCCTCCTTTTAGAGTGTTGGCATTCTGCTATCATATGGGTCCTTCTACTTGTTAAAATAACTTTACATTTTACAGTAAAGCTTTATTTTTTTCTAATAAATGAAAATTGTTTCTCCCTCCAACCTCCCTATCCTATTGAAAAGAAGAACTTTATTATAAATGTACATAGGCAAACAAAACTAATTCCCACATTAACTATGAGTAAAAAAAAGTGTTTCGGTCTGCAGTCACCTCTCTGTCAGGAGGAATGGGTAGCATGTTTTATCATAAATCCTCTGGAATTATGGTTGACTAACATGTTATTCTGAATTCTCAAGTTTTTCAAAGTTGCTTATCTTTATAATACTATACTACATCATAGTACTATACAAAACTATAGTACTAATACAATACTATAGGAAAAAATTCCTGGTTCTTCTCACTTTTGCATCATTCAAGTCTTTCAATGTCTTCTGAAGCCATATCTGTCTCCATTTCTTAGAGAACAGTAAGATTCCTTCACATTCAAATCATAATTTTTTCTTTCAGCCATTCTCCCAAGTGTTGGGTTACTCTTTAGGTTCCATCTCTTTGCCATCACATAAAAAAAAAAAAGTTGCTGCAGATATTTTTGTACATGGAATCCTTTCCCTCTTCCTTTGATCTCTTTTGAATATAAAACTAGTGGTGGTATTGCTTGGTCATAGGATATATACAGTTTAGTAATTTAGGTCATGGTTCCAAATTACTTTCCAGAATGGTTGGACTAATTTACAGTTATGCTAACAGTACATTAATGTACCTATTTTTCCACAACCCTTCTAATATTGGCCATTTTTCCTTTTTTGTCACAACTGCTAATGTGATGATTATAAAGAGGAAGAAGAGAAAATGTAATTGATATGGGAAAATAATTACTAATGATCTTAGAAGGAAAAAAAACTCAGTTAATAGCCTTGATAATAACAGATAAACTCTCTGTCTCTCCCTCTCTGTCTCTCTCTCTGCCTCTCTCTCTCTCCCCCCCTCTCTCCCTCTCCCTCTCTCTCTCTCTCTCTCTGTCTCTGTCTCTCTCTGTCTCTCTGTGTGTGTCTCTCTCTCTATCTCTCTCTCCCTCTCCCTCTCTTTCCCTCTCCTTCTCCCTCTCCCTTTCTCCCTCTCCCCCACAAGATTTAACCCTCTATTTTATAGGAAGTATTTCTAACAGATGGAATTACTGGTCTCCAGATAAGCTAAATGATTCTAGATATCTCTGAATAGATATTGTGAAATAGAAAGGTGGAGAGAGGGACAGGGACTTGAGATTTTTGGGGAAAGAGCCTGTGGGATTACTATTTATGTAAATTAAATTTAAAAACTTAAGTCTTTTGAGAGGAAAGGAAGAGAAAATTCCAATTTGTGAATAAAACAAGTATCAAAAATAAAATGGAGAAAAATTTAAAGCTAACTTTCATAATTTCAAATGTGAATGGAATAAGTAATCCAATAAAATGAAAAAGAATGAGTAGATTAAATAAGAAATCAGAATTCTCCAATCTGTTGTTTACAAGAAGTGGACCTCAAAGACTTACATAAAACAAAAATGAGGGGTAGAAAAAAATTTACAACTCACCAAGTTAATCCCAAAAGGCAGGAGTTATAGTCATACAACCAGAGAAAGCAACATTCAAAACATAAAAAGAATATAAACAGAAAAAAATGTTATGCTAAAAAGAATCATAGATAACAAATCAATATTATTTTAAAATGTTTATACCCCAAGTACTTTTAAATTTCTATTCCCAAAAGAAAAATGGAAAAATTTCAAAAAGACATAGCCAGTAATATTGCAGGAGACTTTAATGTCTCTCAGTTCTTGACAAATCTAACAAAAAAGATAAAAAGGAAACTAGAACTTAAAAAGCTGCTGGAGAAAGTCGAGCTAAAATATATGTAGTGTCTTCTAAATAGTACTATTAAAGAGAATTTTTGCAAAAATTGATCATATGTTAGGGCATTGCAAACATGTTAAAAGGGAAAAATATTAAACAAATATCCTTTATGTACCATGTTTATGAAATAATAATTAGTGGAGCACAGACAAAGAAACATAGGCCCAAATGGAGGCTTAAAAGTGAAATCCTAAATAATGAATGTATCAAAGAACTAATCAAAGAAAGCATAATTTTGTGAAATAATATTGAAGCAGTATACCAAAACTTCTGGGATGCAGCTAAAGCAGTCCTCAGGGGGAAAATTATATCATTGCAAACATATATTAACAAAATAGAGAGAGGATTAATGAGGAGAATATACATTTTTAGAATCATACAACCAATAAACCTAAAACAAGTACAAAACAAGATAATCAAAGGATAAGTAGATTGATCAGAAATCACAAAAACTGTAGAAATTATAACTAAAACCAGAATCTATTCTTTTAAAAGACCAATAAGATACCAGTACCTTTATCTAGTCTTATTAAAACAAAAGAGAAGAAAATCAGATTTACAAAATAATAAATGAACAAAGTGAAATCCCAACAAAACCAGAAATAAAAAAGAATAACAACTTACTATGCTGCTATATGCTAATAAAACAGAAAAAAGGAATACTTTCCAAAAATATATATCTAAACTAACAGGCTAAATAGAGATCTTAAATAATCTCATATTTCTATTACTTTTTCTTATGTCAGTTTATTTGAGATCTCTACTAGGTCTTTGAAAATATTTTTTCACATGAATAGGCACTACCAAATACGAATTTCACTTGTACATGGCATTTATGGAATTCTGTTAAATTCTTTTCTTTATATTAGTCTTTTTGCATGTCATTAGATTACATATTAATCACTTTCATTTGAATGCAAGGTAAGGATCTCCTTACTTTCACAGCTGAATGGATTTTGAAATTAGGACATTTATTTTACATTTGCATTGAGGTCCAAAAAAATGCTGTTGAAACTATAGTTTGAGCTTAGAAAATATATCCTCTGCAAATTTGTGTGAGAATGGAGATATAACTTCTTGCTTTAACTTGACAGGATGGAAAGTATATAAAACAGATTATAGTACTTGTACTCAAACAATATTAGTTGTCAAATTGACTAAGTCTATAGCAAAAAAAAATCCTCAAGACGTTCAATAATTTTGGTTCCTAAAGGTGATTCTTCAGGAAAATTTACCCTCTCCTCTTTGCTCAAAAAATATAATAAAACTTTTTTCTCTTTTTGTTTTGACATCATGGATCTTCACTGTATTTTTTCAAATGTCATGTAGTGATGCACATGGTCCTTGAAATGGTGCTAAATAACAACTGCATCACTGTGATTTTTAATGTGCCTACCAGAAGTAGGAAGTTATGAGAACACCACATACAGTCTGAAATGGGATGGCTCTCTAGGAGGAGGAGTAGGTGATAAAAGTGAAACAAATGACATTAACAAGAACCTTTAAAAAAAAAGATAAATTGAGTAGTATTGTAATTTTTATGATATTGACTCAGTCTTACCATGAACAATCACTGTTAGATCTATATTTGTGTATAGTGTTTTGTAGTTAAATTCATAAACCATTTGCATGGATCTTATTACTGGACTCCTCAAGTACTTTATACCTTCTGCCATTATTTTAAATGGAATTTCTTTTTCTCCCTCTTCTGCTATTTTGTTGGTAATATGCAGAGAAGTTGATGATTCAACCAAGCTTGTTTCCTATCCTGTAACTGCTGAAGTTGCTATTTGTTTCCACTAATTGAAGGAAGGAAGGAAGGAAGGAAGGAAGGAAGGAAGGAAGGAAGGAAGGAAGGAAGGAAGGAAGGAAGGAAGGAAGGAAGGAAGGAAGGAAGGAAGGAAGGCCGGCCCAGGGTCACACAGCTAGGAAGTATCTGAGAACAGATTTGAACCCAGGACCTCCTGTCTCTAGGCCTGGCTCTCAATCCACTGAGCCATTCAGCTGCCCCACTTTGCCTCGTGTTCAGCCATTGAGTGAAATGTAATTTTGTGACCAATTCTGTGAGTTTCTTCTTCCTTTCTTTTACCAGCTCAGATTTATCAGGTTGATACATTGCTCACAAACCCCCACCCCTTACTCCTTGTGTATACAATCTTCTACTTGCACACCCCTCTCATGTGAGATCATTTCCTTCACCTTTCTTTTTCCTTCCTCCTACATCCTTTTCCCCTTCTTTTCTTCTTGCAAGATCATTAAAACAAAAATATCATTTCCAAGATTTCTTTCTTAATAGATTCCTTCTATGACCCCTGATGATAATAGGGCATTAAGGGGATAAATGTATCATCTCCCTATATTATATCGTAAACATTTGATTCTTATTTAGTCCCTTATGATTGCTTGTTTATATTTATCTCTTTTATATTTCTCTTGACCTACTGTGTTTATATTTCAGAGTTTCTAGGTAGCTCTGGCATTTTCTTTAGGCTGGGTAGTCCTGTATCTCATTAAAGTTCCATTTTTTGACCTCTGTAAAATTATGTTTACTTTTGCCAAATATGTTATTTTTGGTTATGAGCATACAATATGTAATTTTCCTTTTGAAATTTTATGTTCCATGCACTCTTTCCTTTATAATGGTAATTTCTAAGTCTTGTGTGAATTCCTTTGTACTTTTGAATTCTTTCTGGAAGGTTGAAGAGTTTTATTTTCTTTTGTTTTTAATTGAAGTTCTGGATTTTGGCTCTACTGTTCTGGGAGTTCTTATTTGGGGTTTTTATTATAGATTCTTTTTTCCTACTATGCACTCTGATTCTTAGAGATTTGGCTAGTTTCCTTTATGATTTCTCAAATGTCATCTATAGGTTCTTGGGTGGGGGGGAGGTCATAGCTCTCCTAATCCTAAAAAGGGTTCTTAAATTATTTTTCCTCAATCTTTTTAAATGATTGTGCCCCACACCCAGAATGTTTTAGCCCTCCTCCTCTGGGCCTTTTGGCTTCCCTAACTTTCTTAAAGCCCCAACTAAAATCCCACCTTCCACAAAACTGTAATTTTTTTGGCCCAGGTTAACATAAGGAGACATAGATTGAAGAGATTTCAAAGCTAAACGGTATTTTATATTTGATTCTGAAGGTAATAGGACACCACTGGAATTTAATGAATAAGAAGGTAATGTGATCAGACCTCTGCTTTTAGGAAGATCAGTTTAACAGCTGGATAGTGCATGAAGTGGAATAAGGAAAGATTTATGGTAGGGAAAACAGTCATAAGGCTACTGCAATAGTACAGGTGTGGGCTAATGAAGGCCTGCACCAGATTGGTGGTTCTGTCAGAGGAGAGAATGGGGCATAGAGCAATGTTTTGAAGGTGGAATCAACAGAACTTGGCAACATGGATGGGGTTGAGAGAGAGTGAGGAGTCAAAAATGATACCTGTGTTGCAATCCTAGGTGACTGGGCCAATAGTAGTGCCCTCAGTAGTAATTGGGAAGTTACTAGGCATAATGAGGTGCTAGTATTATCCCCATTTTACTGATGAGCAAATTGTAACATAAAGGTTAGTGTTTTGCCTAGGTCTAAGGAAGTTTCCCATCTCCCCCAGGCTTTTAGTTTATGTAGTAGAGATATGGCCCCAATAATATGTTTCTCTTTTAAGTCTAGTTGCTACTTTTGTTAAACCTTGACCCAGTTTCTTCATAGAAAGGGATTGGGACTTTGAAAAGGGGGTGGGGGGATCTAGTATAGGACATTGTTTTCTTAGAAGTTTGATTAAGAACTGATAGTTTTTCAAGCAAGTCTGGTGAGGCTAAAGAAATATTTCTTAATATTTTCTTTAAGAGAAACAATAAGACTTGAATATACTTCCAAAGGAAGATTTTTTTAATTCCTGGTTCTCTTGTTCATCTTTTCTTTACTGTTGTCCTCATCATATGGAAAAAGTATTCAAGTGCCAAACAATTAAAAAAATTTTAAACATAAATCCTTCTGATCAGTTGTGAAAACTCTCCTAAAAAATAAATTTTGTGAATGTTAGTTCAAATATGTGAAGAACCTCAAATGTTTCAATGATTAGGAAGTGTTAGAGTTTTTAAAAATACAACTTAGACATATATATCCCAAGAATTTGACCTTGTTATTAAATCACAGGTTATGTTTACATGCTGTTATGGAGAAGGTTTTACTTCTCATTTGTTCAAAGTCATTTTTTAAGGAAGAAAATTAGTCATTAAGTCATATAAAAACTAACAGAGGGAGAAAACTTGAACTGATTGATTATAAACTCCTAGTGATGTTACTTGGACAATTAAGCTAATTATTTTAGTATAATTTCCTACTAGTTGTTAAATTTATGTTTTATTCACTATCATCATGTTTCAGGTATAAAAATTGGTCATGTGGACATAGCATTTACTTCTCTAATTAATTTTAGAATTCTGAAATGTAAAATTTTCACCCATTTTATTAGTCTTTGAAGATATTTCTAACATGTTCAATTTAGCTTAGGATATAGCTCATTTTTCATATTTCTGTGGCAATCAGCTATCCCCTACAAATGAACTTCCTGCTGCTTCTTTAGGTATGTTAACTCTTTAAAAGTAGTTATACTAATTGTCAAATGACTATTTTGTTGTAGAAAATATAGTACCTAAATATGTAATAAGTTTATACATTTCTTTAGGAAGTAAAGTGAGAAGCAAACTAAAATTCTGTTGTTTTATAAATCCTTTTTAGACTTTAAATTTAGTCAAAATTTTAATATTCCAAAAGGGATCAGCTCTTGTTTTTATCTTTGCTTCTGTGGCATCTAGCATGCTGCTTTTTAGCACATAAGTAGATGCCTAATAAATGTTTATTAAATTGAAGTCAGCATTAATTATGATAGCCAAAAAAAAAAAGCCATTGTTGTCTTAAACTATGTAAGGAAAATTATGATACCCAGGACGAGGAAGCTGTCCTGTTGCCCTGACCACTTCACTTTTTTCCTTCTCAATCTTGACCATGTAGTTCAGTAGGTAAACTATTTGCTATCTTTTGCACTTGAGTCCCTTGCCCCATTGGACTAAAGCTAATTGAGCCTCACCAAACTCTAGCTCTGGTTTACCTCCACAGTTCTCTTTTGTTATTTGTATGCTGCTCAGTTGTGCTAGAGAAAGTCACAAATAATTAGGAGGGCCAACTACAGATTTGTTATTTATTTTCAATGGGACTCCAATTACTGCTAGATAATCTTTTTACTTTTCTCTATGACACACACCTCATTCACTACAACTTGCAAACCTTTCTTCAAGCCTCCTTGCTTCTTCTCAAAAGATTATTGCACCTCAAACTTAACTTGACAGAAATAGAATCCAGTTGTTATTGAGTTAGTTCTTTCTTCTCTCCTCTTTTTATCTCAAAGTCTCTTTATTATTTACATTTTTTTCTTTTCAACTTTTCTTACTAAGAACTGTCCTTTTACTCTCATCTCTCTTCACCAATCTCTTTTGACAGATTGTCCCTATACTCTTCCCACTTCTTTCTCAAATCTTTGATCTCTCCTTAACTCCTGACTCTTTCCATGGTACCTAAAAATATGTCCAGATGTTTTCCATACTTTAAAAAATTTCATTTGACTTTACCATTAAGCTATTGTTTTGTCTCTTTTTTCCTCACAGCCTCAGCCTTCTGTGTTCTTGCTCAGTTTTTATGCTCTTGCAGTTCGTCCAACTCCATCATTCAACTGAAACAATTATTCATTCACTTCAAAGTTTCTAATTATCCTGTAATTGTCTTAAGTAATGACCCTTTCGTAATCCTTATTTTCAGTCACTCTGTAGCATTTGCCACTGCCCCTTCCCTTCTCGGGAACTCTCACATCCTTGAATTTTCATAATATTGATTTCCTTCTGAACATGTCTGGATATTCCTACTTAGATTGTCAGCTGTGTTCTGCTTTTAAAGTAAAGATGAGCCCAAAAGGTGTCCTGAATGCTTTTCTTTTCAATTTTTCTCAATGATCTCATCAACTCCTATGTGTTCAACTACTATCTCTGTAAATAAAACACCTAAATCTGTATGTCCAGGCCTAATATTACACACACACGTACACACATACACATGCATGCATGCAGATACACATTTATTAATAGAGCCATTGTCCTTTTCTGGTCACCAGGTTCATACTTTTATGCTCTTACCTGTGGCTCCAAGAATCTGTGGCATGTAGAGCTGCCACATCTGGACAGATGGCCTAAACCAGGTTGTAGGTAACTGACAGGCCTCAAACCTATCAGTGAAGGCAGTGGCAGGAGACTCTGGGGAGCTTGATCATCTCCACCTATCTCCATTTATCCTGACTTCCATTTTGCCACAGAAATTCAATGACTTTGGAAGAGACAGAGAGGTTGACAACTTTGTCCAACTCTGCTTCACTGAAATCCAATTCAGGAGCAAGTCAAGATGTCACCAGTCACTCTAACATCATGATGTCATTTGTTGTCTTTGAGAATAGAGGACAAATAACACCCACAGAATAATATTCTACTTTTTGTCTCGTATCATTTTTACAGTTCAAAGTGGTTGATTCAGACTTTATCTACAACTCTCCTAATCTGTCTTTTCTCAGCATTCACTAGGTTTCTATCAGGCCTTTTATCACCTCTTATCTAGATTAAATAATAACTTTCTAATTGGCCTCTTACCTCTATCCTCTCCCTTCTCTCATCCATATTTCACACAGTTACTAAATTGATACTCTAAAAGTCCAACTGTATCATTTCCAAGCAGTTCTAGTTGCTCCCTATCACCTCAATAAATGAAATAGAAACTTCTCTGTCATTTAAATCCCTTCAGAAATGCAGCAGCAGCTTGCATGCTTATTGCACATTGCTTTACTTTTCTTGACATATTTCCTATAACATCCATCCTGGTCATCTTCTTTCTCCCTCTGTATTTGCAGTGGTTATTCTCCATACTTGAAATGCTTGTTGTAAATGATTAGGTTATTTTATTTCATTTGACTCATTGAGAAGATTTTTGTAGTTTAATCTATTGAACAAAATGGCATCTGTGCAAAGAATTATTTAAAGAACTTCACTGTAGATAAGAAATCTCTTCTATTTAGACTACACAGGACATCTTCCACAGCATTGGCAAATACCATTAGTAAGCACAGATGTCTTATTTTTGCTCCATTTGATACTGTTACTTCTATAATTATACCTGTCACAGAATCTTAAGTAATTTTAATACATGTGTGAAAAGCCCCTTGTTTGAGTTGAGCCTTTAAGATAGCAAAAATTTGGTTCTACTATTAACCAACAATAGTGTAAACACAGCAGTATTTTACATTTTCTTTACCTCTTCATTAATAGTATGACTGAAAATGTGATCTGTTGTAGAAAATAATCTCCAAAAGTTTACCTGTTTCTCATTTTACATTTTTATTAAGGCTACTCTTGCTGCCTACATGAGGAAGCCCTTTGGATGAGTAGTTGCTA
Source organism: Monodelphis domestica (assembly GCF_027887165.1). Classification (NCBI taxonomy): domain Eukaryota; kingdom Metazoa; phylum Chordata; class Mammalia; order Didelphimorphia; family Didelphidae; genus Monodelphis; species Monodelphis domestica. The sequence goes on along the minus strand of NC_077231.1, from coordinate 185,197,763 downwards.
TTTTTTCTTGGTCACATTTTTTTTGAAGTACCATCAGTTATCTTTTCCATTCTTTTGGGGCCTTCCCCTCTTTGAAATTTCTCAAAAAATCAATCACCAAATGCCTTTGATACTGTCATTTCTAACACAGATTTCTTCCATATGTGTTTGGAAGGCCCAGCTGTTCATCCCAACTTTATCTTCATAAGTATAATGGCATTTCATCACATAGTATTTTGAGTATAGAGGTATTAGAATCCAAATATGGTCTTGCTTTCTTGTCACTGATAAGAATAGGCCATAATTTTTTTTTTTCATTTTACCTCTATTTGTCACCACCTTTCCAGTTGTGTCTACAAATGTTCTCAAGATGATCTGACTTAGCAGGGCCTTAGGATAATTTTTGATAAATAGACTCCTCTTACTCACAATTGCTGTATTGGTGGGGCAGTGTCTCTTGGTGAGTCAATATGTCTTCTATACTTCTTTGTTCCTTAAAACATTTTCTAAATGAATTTATCTAAGTTCATCTTACCTTTGGTAAGGAAATCTAGATTTTGCTAGTAGAGCTGTTTTTTCGGCTTTTAGTTTCCTATGTGATGATTTGTCATATACCAGATAAAATTTTTCTAAGTATTGTTGATAGAATATTTTCTTTACTTTAATGTTTTTACTCTTTTTTATATAGTAGCTTGTTTAAAAGGCTGTAGAAGCTCTAAATTTACATTACTTCCCATTTTTATCCTTTCTTCTAATTTAATATTGAGAAACATGAACTAATGAAAAGGGTACTGAACTTGTAGTCAGAGGAACTCTGTTTATATCTTGGCTCTAGCAAATTATACAACTATGTGACCTGGAGCAAGTTAGGTTACCTCTAGATATCAGTACATATTTTTTTTTGTAAATATATGTTATTTTACCAATTGCAGGTAATAATTTTCCACATAAGTTTTCTGAAGTTATAAGATCCAAATTGTCTTCTTCTCCCTACCTTCCCCTTTCCCAGAGAGATAATAAGCAATTTGATCTGGGTATTATCATGCAAAACATTTCCATATTATCATTGTTTTAGAAGAATACTCATATAAAATAGAAACCCCAAAATACAAACCCGTATAGCTAAAATAAAAATTATATGGATCTCAGTATTACTTGTAAAATTAGGGGGGTTAAGGTGATTTCAAAGGTCCTTTCTAATTCCACATCAATAAGCCTATGATTTTAACCTTTTAAAATGTCTGTACCCAGACATCCTTAAATATCTGCTTTGTCAGTAATTACTTGTTTCCTGTCAATTAGATATAGATGTATTCATAAAATATTTTTATGAATTGTGGTTTGTAGGTGAGTAAAGTACTAATGACACATCAGAGCCTTTGGTACTGCTATTTTTTTATCTGGAGCTTCCTGTTTCCTATTTGGTTTTCGTTTTCATCCTTTATCTCCATAATAAATTTTACTTTGAAGTAATTGAGTAAGACATTAACTAAGTTAAAAGAATTTTGTCTAGCTATTCATAAAATTTCTTTATTTCTTCATCTTCTCTAAGATATTGGCAATAAACTTTTATTGTTTTGTTGATAATCTATGTGCATTGCAAGGTGAGATGACCAAATAACCTATAAAATTATATTGTTCTTATTGACTTCCATAAGTAAGGTAAAACCAGCTCCAGCATTTCCTTTATTTACTTCTTTTAGAAGCACCTTTGAGTTTTCTTTTCAATATTTTATCCTTTCACACTCATTGGACAAAGATTGCATAACAAAAGTTCATCAGTTAAATTCATTGTCTTAAGAATCTTGTGATTATTGTCTTCCATTTTCTTCTACAATCATGTCAAAAATGAGCTAATGGGTCTGAGAGCTGTTTTATATTGTAATGTGTTTTACAAGATACATTGTCTCCTCCCAAAACAATTCATCATCTAGTTAACAGTCTCCTGGTATTTTGCTTGGTTGTTCTTTAGACCACAGAAATAATCTCTTCTCAGTAATTGTACTAATAGCCTGTCAGAGCTTGAGCTCCATTGTCATAACCTTTGAGACCTTATATCACTCCAACATAGCTTTTATGGAAACTATATATATAAACATGTCAATAAAATTTCTTTATTTCATCATGCTCATCTTCGTTTATTTATGCTGGGGATAGACATTTTCCTATTTTTAAGTGATACTGCCTTTGTAAGTTATTTTCTGCAGAATCTTAATATTCTATAGAATCTTCTGTAGAAATCCTAATGAAATTTAGTATCATCCTCATATTAAATCCATAGGTATCTCAAGGAAAATGCTCAATATTATATTATCAGTAGAACTCAATTTTTTAAAAAGTTTTGAAATCCCTATTTAATCTACTATAAATTTATGCTACATAAGGGCATACCTTAGCTGTGTCCTACCTGCTACTCAAGGCCTTTCTATACTTTTCTCTTTTGTCAAGCCTCCTAGTTTATTTAGACCTCCATTCTCCAAAACAAACAAAGGCCCTAGCCTACTACTAAACTGAGAAGATTGAAACTTCCAATAGGAGTTTCCTCAGGGTTCCTGTTCTGTCCTTAAAATTTCTTTACCAATTTTTTCTTCCCTCCCAACTGAGGAAAAGATGGCTCTTCTTACTGAGAGTAGAACTTACTAATACCCTCTCTTTGTTCTTTTTTCCACATTCCCACCTCCCATATAATCTTGCCGTAATAGTCAGGCATCTGTTAACTCTCTCTCATACATGTTCAGTAACTTTTTTACCACTGGCTCCTTCTAATATAACCAGAAACACTATCAGATATCCCTAATCCTCTGAAATCTGCCCTTGACCTTTCTGGCCTATATAGTTACCAAACTAGCTTTCTCCTTTATTCATGACCAGACTTAATAAATTGTAGTCTATATCAAGTGGTTTAATTTCCTCGGTGCTCTATGACATGTCTCCCATCCTCACTGTTCTATTAAAGATATTTTCAAATTTCACCAATCACAGACTTATAGCCTTGCCCATTGGTGCATCCTCAGCTCTTTTCTTCTGTAATATTTGATGCTACAATTTAAAATGTCAAGGCTTCCCTAGAATTTTTCTAATATATATATAGAGAGAGATAGATATAGATATAATTTCTAATATGAGAAGTTTACAGATTTTGTTTGTTTTCATGGGATGATTTGATTAGAATGTGCACTTATATATAGGTATGCTTATAAACCCATATGTAATATACACCTAGTAAATTGAGAAGGCTATTTTAGCTCTGTATTTAAAAATTAATTTCTTGGAGCTCCATTAAGTAAATCATATTTTCTTACAATGTGTTACTTCTACAGGGATCAAGAAAATGAACTGTATCCAGTGGGTACTTATAATGTATTGAATTGAAGAACTGACAAACAAAATAACTTACAATTTCAAGAAATTCTTATTTTGGTCTATTTTTCCCCTATTTAGCGGTGATGAGTTCCTCAATTTTCTACTGAAATTAAATAAACAGTGTGGTCATTTAACTACAGCAGTGCAGAACATAATTAACCAGTTACCAGTAAATTCTCATAAGGTAATCAACAAAAGATGTCATTAAATGAAAACAAATGGTCAGCAGTACTTAAAATAAATTAATTATAAATGAAAAATGTTTGATTCAATAAAATTGCAAAAGTCTCCATAATTATATGAGATAAATACTAAATAATATGTGAAACTTTTCTATTCTGCTCTACTAACCAAGCTAAAATACCCATATGTTCCAGGCATTTTTTTTTAAAAAGGTAATTATCTAGACTAATTTGTGAACAAAGTGATTAATGAGTGAAACTACTTTTTTTTCCTGACTGGGAGTCTAATTGTTTAAAATGCAAAGTTCAAGTGCAAGTTAACACAAACCATCATGTTTAGTGTTACAAGTAGTCTATTTCATTAGAAATTTGGGGGAAAAACTATATTTGTAAACTATCACAGTTTTAAAATAAGAAACTATTCAGGGTGCTGTTACCAAGGATAGCAGTTCATCTGCTAAATAGTTTCTCCAGATTTTTGTGTCCAATTTAAAATGTCAGGGCTTCCCTTTGGGTTTTCTGTTGTGTGTGTAAGTATGAGAAACTTGCAGTTTTTGTTTATGTTTTCATAGGAGGATTTGATGAGAATATGCACCTATGTATAGGCATGCTTATAAACCCATATGTAATATGCACTTAGTAAATTCAGAAGGCCCTTTTAACTCTGTTTTTAAAAGTTAATTTATTTTCCTATAACTTGATTATATTTCATTGTTGCTGCTCATTATTAAAAAAACCAACTGACTGTGATCCTGGATTAGAGTCACCTAACAGTAATCTATCCCAGTAGTGTCAAGAGCCCAGAAGGTCATTTTTCTATGCTTTATTGTGTTTTTATTTTATTAAATGTTTCCCAATTACTTTCTAATCCGATTCAAGTAGCACTGTTTTGCAGAATTTGACAATTCTATTAGACTAAGTTGCAAAGAAGGTATTGGCCAGTATTGATAGAATCCTCATTTAGAGGTTCCCTATACCAGTGAAATTATAAGTCTAACTCTTGCCTTTACTCCTCTAATAAATACATTGTTTATTTTAAGGAATGTGTTTATTTGTATTTGTATAGTTGGCAGCAATTGTATTCAGTTCTTTAAAATTTCAATTTTGGCCATTTTAACAGATAGTACTAGAATGGGGATCTTCCCAAAGGTTTACATCAGTCTGTGAAAATTTGGTTGGTAATGTTGAAGATTTGGGTGAAGAAGTCTGTAAACTTAAAGACTTAATTCAGAAGGTATGTATCTACATTGTAAAATAACAGTTTAGACTTCTCTGAATATGGGTATGTGTATATTCTGCTTAAGAATAGATATATGAAAACTTAGTTTCTTGAAAGAGAGCAAATTGAGTAAATGATAATTTGTATCATAGAAGGATTTTTCCCTTAACTCGTTTTTGGGATAAATGATCAATTTTTAGTGATTATTATATAGATTTGGTATACATATACATTTCCAGGGATACATTTGTTTTATATAGTAAAATATACCTGTTTTTTACATGGAATTTAGACAAAAATAATGTTAAGATAACCTTTAATGTAGTTTCCATTAAAAAAGTTCATTGTCCTAAAATGTTAAAAGCCCATAGTAACTCCTTACCATTTTTTTCACATCCTGATTTGCAATTAACCCAAAGCAGTCAATGAGCTTTTGTTGAGTGCTTATTACATGTCGGGCACTGTGCTAAGCACTAGAGTTACAAATACAAGCAGAGAGTCTTTACTTTCAAAGAAATTATATTCCAGTGGGGGGGAAGACAACTAAAAAAAGAAAAGGTAAAGAAAGGGTTTTTCTGTAAAGAGAGGGTTAGAAACAAGATACCCAATGCAGAGCCATAGTGAGAAAGTCTAGAATGCATTCTGGAAAAGAAATGAGGCCTGAGCACCCTCCTTAAATAGAGTATCTGAGAGGATCCATCTAGTCAGAGAGAGAGAGAGGCTGCTGGATAAGGAGGTATTTTGAATGTGTGAATTCTGTGCTAGAATGAGCATTTAGGATAAAGAGGTTTCAGTGCCATTTCTTCTTCCTTCTTCTTCGATATCTGAGCTTATTATATTAGAGTTCAAATATAATGGATCCATTGTATTGCTAGTAAAGAATTCCTTATAAAAATCTTTACAGATATTTAAAGTTTTTATCAATTTCTTGCCTTTCTAATTTCATTCTTAAATGTACTCAGGATGATGAGTCTTTTTTTTTAGGTCTCTCACCAAGCTTTCTATATAAACTTGTTTTTCCTTCCACTGTTTCTATTTTTATAAGATGATATTGTTCATTAGCTTCTACCATCCTCCATAAGATTTTACAAATAAGTTTATTTTCTACACTAGTATTTGCCATGGCTTTCTCTTCCTGGCAAAAAGGTCAACTTAAAGCAGGTTCTAACCTCTTTTGTTCTTCTTAATGGATCAGTTACTTTATATCATTTACACTTCTTTGGAAAATGTTGATTGTTGATTTTTATTTTTCAAATAGATTAGGTTGGTGTTGCCTGAACTGAATGCCACATCTACTCATCATTATTTCTAATTTTGTGTTAATTTTACTGTTTGCCTGCAACAGGGTTAGAGCCTATTGTGCAAAGACAAAAATTGACTCCTACATCTATAATCAGTCATTTATTGCATATTAGAATACAATTACTTTAATTTTGGAGAAGTATTATTTAGTGTTTGCCATACTTAGTGACTCCTTTATTTATGAAGAAAGTATTCATGATTAGAGAGGAGAGAACACTATATAATCTCCAAACCTCTAGCCTCTCATTTCTTTCTCATGACCCATATTTTCCAACATAATTTTTACTATCATTCTTTATGCCCACCTCTGCATTAAAGTCACAAAGCATTAAAGTACATGTCAGGCTAATTTAGATTGTCTTATTATATTCTCCTTAGAATTTACTTCCTCATCACCTACAAGTTTATTGCCATAAGTTAGTTCTCCTCATGATGGTTTGGGGGGAAAAATTTGTCTGATTCACAAATATTCATCTTGAACACTGCAGAATAATACAACTAACTATTCCATGAAATGATATTTCTTGCTCCCTGTAGGGACAACCTCAAATGAATTCCACTGACTCCTTTACTTTTCTCTTTAGATGATTGTGATGTGTTTTCAAGCTCTTGTTTGATTTATAGAAATAATAATAATAGCTAACATTTTAAGATTTGCAAAGGATTTTACATATTTTATCACAATTTTTCTTCAAAATAATCTGGAGAATTAGGTGGAAATAAAGTAAAAAATGATGTCATTTAAATCCTTTTGACACTGGAAAAAGATCTCACATTTGAGGTACCAGCAGTTAATGTCTATAGAAGGTCCAGAAACCATGATTCAAGAACCCAATGTCTGCTTTCCTATCATTTTGTTAGAAGGGACCCACGTGGAAGTGAAGGCGACTTTGTATTTAAATTTATAAAGTTACATTTGATATATTTTTGAAAGTGCCTTTTCATTTTAAATAATATTTTTCCTCAGTTTCATAAAAATTTTTTTAATTTTTCTTTTTAAGTTGGAGCCAAATTCTCATCCTCTCCCCATGCCCTGAATGCAAGGTCTTATACAGATTTTACATTTGTAATCATGAAAAATATCTTTCCATATTATTTTGTGAAAGAGAACTCACACAAACAAAAGTAAAAAAGTGAAATTATAAGTATCTCAATCTTCATTCAGAGAAGTTATTCTTGTAAATGTTAACCATATAATATTGCTGTTATTGTGTACAATAGTCTCCTGTTTCTGCTCATTTCACTTTGCATCAGTTCATGTAGGTCTTTCTAGGCTTTTCTTAAATCATTCTTCTCATCATTTCTTAAAGTACAGTAGTATTCCATTATACTCATATGCCATAATTTGCTCAGCTATTCACCAGCTGATGGATGAATGTCCATCATTCCCTTAATTTTTAATTCTTTGACACCACGGTACCATTAATACTTTTATACAAACATGTCCTTTTTCTTTTTAAAAAACTCTTTAGGACAGTAGAATTGCTTATTGACTACAGGAGGGGTGTGTGAGGAGGAGAGGGAAAGAACCTGAATCATGTAACCATAGAAAAATATTCTAAATTAATTAAATAAACTTTTTTTTTAATTAAAAGAAAGAACTGCTAGAGGCCAAAGGCAGTTTGGAACATTAAAAAAAATTCTTTGGGATATAGACCTAGTAGTGGTATTGTAAGATCAAAGTATATGTATAGTTTTAAAGCCCTTTGGTCATAATTGCAAATCACTCCAGAATGGTTGGATCACTTCACAATTCTACCAGCAGTGCATTAGTATTCCAATTTTTCCACATTCCCTCCAGCATATATTATTTTCCTTTTCTGTCATATTATTCAATCTGATAGGCATGAGGTGGTACCTAAGGGTTGTTTTAATTTATATTTCTGTAATAAAGAGTAATTTAAAGCATTTTATGAATTGCCTTGGCCAAAGAGTCATCACCATGTGGCCAGCCTTCTGATGATGAGCCTCTCCAAATTTAGCTAGGTCTATTCCCCCAAATTAAATATTAATCTGCTCTCAAAACAATACTAAAAGCTTTCCAGCATGGTAGATAAAGCTAGCATTCAAGACATAGATTTTAATAACTCTGATTTCTCTCAATGCTTAAAAAATGCTTGGGAGAAGGATTCCAGAGGCATAGTAGTAATTTCTTTATATAATTAAATGCCAACAAATTTTATACAAAACTACCCTTTCCCTAAAAAAAAAAAAAGAACTAGTAGATCCATATGCTACAAATTCCATACAAAAAACTTTACTTTTCTAGTAGGGGGAGGAGGCAGGGAGCAGCCTAAGAAAGGGAAATACCATCTTCCAGTTATTCATGGAACCATCTTAAGCTTATTGTCACCATAATCAAAATTTATAGTGCTAATCAAATCTCTTCAGCTATATAGAAGCAAAGAAGAATACTTTCTGGTGTTGAATTTATTTTAAAGATATATTTTTCAGATTAGGTTCTAAAAGAAATTTAATTATATGTAAATTATATAATTATATGTATATAATTAAAATATATGATTACATGTAAATATATGTAAAATATGTAGAAATTTTGATTAGTAGAACCTTTTCACATAAACCACCATACACATAATTGGGTAGTGCCATTTTTGAACTTGCGAATTATATGAAAGGTTACAGAACTTGAAGGGGCCTCAGAGACCATGTATCTATGGAACTATTGCCTTCTGATTCCTAAATTTCTTAAGTTCCTATACTTCTTACTTCCTTATTTGTAACATCAGCTTCAAGTAATTGTCATGAAAAGATTAAAAACTGTAGAGGTTTTGATATATTTGAGTGGCCATTCCAACTAAAATGGAAGTTCATTTTCCCACCCTCCAACCCCACTCCCTGCCTTGGAAAATTTTGGCACTTTGGAGTAAGGATAATGTAATTGATAGATTATATATATATATATATATGTGTATATATATATATATATATATACACATACATACATACATACATACATACCTTTTGGAACTAAGACTCCAAAATGTAGTAATTATAATACAATTAGGAACTTTAATATTCACTTTAAAATAATTCTTAGTCAGAAAAAATATGTTTTTCCTGGTTTGGTTAGGGTACTATTTTGTAAAATACCAATTTTAATACATTTATGTCCAAGAAATTGACACATTTTATGGCTCCATATGATGCTCTAAGGACCAGGAAAGTAAGTTACAGAGCCTATCTACCTAGAAGTGTATCTGAGCCTTTCTCAAACCAGGTAGTCATGATGAAATTTTTATTCAGAGAAGTGTTAGAAGCTACAAGGTTTGGTGACTGTGCCACTGTGGCTGTTAAAGAGTAAAAGATACCAATAATGACTGGTGAGTACTTTTTTTCAGAAGGTATGAGTTATCAGAGATAAGTGTACAGAGGACAGAGAACGAGGGTAGGGGAGAGGTCAAGGCTAGACGTTAACACCACATCATTCACTTTCAAAGCAACACAATGACAGGTTCTTGTCAGAAAGAGTCATTTTAAGTAATTGGTTAGTAAAAGGAATGACCATCCCAGGATTCAGTAAATGGAGCATCAGTGTCAAAAAGGAATCTGTTACTGAATGAAGCCATGTGGTTGTTAGGCTAAGAATATAGTATTAATGAGATTGGCATAGAAGTCCTTTATTTAACTGTAACTTAAAATTAATTTTGCAGACTTCTTTTCTTAAATATTTACATTATATATTTTAGAAGTAGTTATTTCTGCTAATGTTGAAAGTATTTATAGCACCAACTCAGCACAGGATGTTTCCAACAAATTTCACTCTATAAAAGTGCCTGACTTTTTTGTCTTTTAAAGATCTTTAATTTTATGTTTTGTTTGTTAATGTGGGATCCTGAATGTAGAATTTGAATATAAAAGTTGGACAAAATAAGTTTTTTTCTAAAAAGGTGTTAGCAGCCATTAAATTTTTACAAAATTAAACCAGAATTAAAATATCTAATTTCAATCATTCTTAGATAAATTTCAGAGGAAAGAATTTCTCTAGGAATGTTTTATAATTATATATTTTATATACCATTGATATTTAATTAAAGAAAAGGAGATATCTACCAATCGGCTTTCTTCATATGTAACATTTTCAAGCCATACCTCAAATTTCTAACCAATTTCAAATGAAACTTAAGATACATTTACATATGAACTTTCATCTCTAATATAATATTAATGCATTTTTATCAAAATGGGATATTATTGAAAGTTAGTCATTTAGAATATTCCTAAAGGCATTTATCTTGAAGTCTTTCCTTGGGAAACTTGATTAAGAATAGCAAGGTTTTCCTAGTTACTTGTATTTATTTGGAAGATTCTGTTACTATAATACTACTTTCAATTAAAAAACAACAGCGCCTTTTGAAGAAGCCATTGTATCAGAAGAGTTTAACTTTCCCTAGAGGTACTTACTATCATTTTTTTTTCTTCAGTTTTTTAGGTTCTTTAGTTAGTGCACTAACTTCTTTTTATTTTTTCATATCAAATATTAGTTGCAAAATGACCAGAAAAATGATCCCTGTCGTGTACCACCTATAGAAACATTTTCTACCTGGAATAGCAGATTTTTGAAGAGAGCAACATTCACAGTATGCGGATTTGGGTTTCTCCTCTTCATTTGCAAGCTAACTTTACAGAAAAGCTGATGTTGATTCTTGTTTTGAGCAATGTCTACAGTCAAGCCTTTGGAAGAGAGCTGAAAACTACCATTTATAGTGTTTTATACTCTTAAACACTTTGTAGAAACATTTCAGAAACAAGGTTACAAATATTTCTTCACAGATTTTTTTCTGTCAGATTTATAAATCTAATTTGTTCATTTTGATCAAGATATAAAAGGTAATTCTATGATTCTTTAATTCAAATGAATATCTTTATATGACTATTGATCACCTTCAAATAAAGTTTTACCTAGTTTGTCTTTAATCTACCATACTAATGTGTGTGTTTTACACAGGAATGAAAGATGCCGTTATGGAAAACATTTTTTCTATAATTTGGAAAATATTATCCAAGGTGCTTATGTTGATATGTCTCAGAGAAATATAAAGTGTTTCTGTTAGTCTATAATCTATCTTTCCATTTGTAAGATTTTCCTTTGGAATTTTTTATTGGGTTTTAAGAAAAAAATTTTTTATTTATAAAATTTGCAAAATATAATGGTTTTGAGGCATTCTAATCAGTGTTAACAATAGTGCCAGCTAAATGTAAAATTTTTAGAATTTTGAAACAGAACATGGGAAAACATGAAGAATTGATAATAAAATTAGGTAATCAAACAGTAGCTAGTAAAATATGAAATATTGCCAAACTGTAAATATAATACGGTGATTTTATTATGGCTTAACATGTTTTTTAAAAGTGTTTAATAGAACATGAATGTTAAATAGATTTCTCTGGTGTCAATTTACTGAAAACTAGTGCAGTATTCATTTTGTTTCTCTCATATTTGAGGTCAGGAATGGGGAGAAGAGATGTGGGCAAGCAAAAAGGAAAAGAAAAGGACTAATAACTGTGGATATGGGAGTTAATTTTCTTTCCTTGGCTAACTGCCATGCTTACAACAGATGTGGTTGATCTGCAACTGCCTGAAAGGTAAACAAGAGAGAGGAAGAAATTGTAGCAAGGAACAAGAGTGTGAGAAGATATGATGAGTAGTGATTTCTAGTTAGTTCCACAAAAACAATAGTCAGATTAATCATTCTGTTTCTGAAAATATGTTCAACCATGTCAAAGTAATGATCACACCATGAATCAGTGTCTGAGACAAGATTTTAACTGTTTCTCATTTGTTGTTTATCAAAATGAGGCACATCTTCCTCATAAAATGAGTTAGACTTGAGTGGTCTTGAGTAGAAACCAGATTGAATTTAAGATAGAAAGAAAAAAAAAGTTTAGACTAAAAACAATGATCATTTATTAATAGCAGATTGTCATAGAATTTAAAACCTCATAAATCATTTAATTCAGTTCTCTCATTTTTCCAGAGCTAAAAACTGATCTTCAGAGACAGTAAATGAAATGCCCAAAGTATCACAGGTGGTCTTGTGGCAGAGCCAAGAAAACTGGGGCCCTCTGACTTGATATCCATTTCTCTTTCTACTGCCCCACTGTCCTAATACTCTTTTAAGCGAAATGAAATCTTCATTGTACATCGATACAGTCTATAATTTTTCCAATTGTTGTAGTGAGGATAAGAAGGTTAATAAAAAGAAGTTTTCCCATTACTCTGAATCATTTTCCTTTTCCACTATGTATCCTATAGATAAGCATCTCTTTCATTAGCTTTACTCTTCTTCTGGCTTTAAAAAAATAAATTTAAATAGCTTAAACTCAATTATTACAACTTATTTGAAAATGTGTGGAAATTAAGAAAGATCAGAAAGCTACTTGGAGAAATGTAAATAGTTTTCTTCCTCCACCCTGAAAAGTGTTTATGTCTATCATTTAAAACAAACAAAAACTAGTCTAGAGTTCTAACCCAAAGTAAGAAAGCATTGAGGTATCCTACTTTACAAAAATATATTCATCATAAGACAGTTTTAAATAAAGATCTCTGCTTAAGATGCTTAATCTCTACTTAAAACATTTCAGGAACACAGTTCTCCCCCAAAATGAGAAACATCTGTATATTTTAAATATCAACAATATAGAGTAAAATCTTATACTCCTAATAATATTTTTTATCAATATAGGTAGGGAATGAGTTGAAATTTAATTTTGCATTAATATATCATTTATTCAGAGGCTAAGTTAATAATGTTAAGAAAAGTTCAGGATAATGATGCTTCTGAAGTGATTGTGAAATCTTTTCTCAAATATTTAGATTAAATTAGATAAAATAATTATACTAATAAGTACTACCTCCCTTCTGGCTTCATGATTAACTCTATGATTAAAACACTTGAGAAAAGTAATCTCATTTCCTTCAAAGATATCTATAAGCCTAAAAATGACATATTACATATTAGTTATCAGTTTTACAAGTTTCTCTTAAGACTAGCCAATCCAGAATTTTCTTTGAATTTTGTTAGCCTAGTTTAAGTTAGCTTTTTGTACTTCGAAATTAATAAAACCTAATTTTTTTATGGTACTCAATAATATTAAATTTAAGTTTTCTCCTCTGTTGTCTTTGAATAGAGAAATATTGATGTACATTCTGAACTACCTTATCTATGTAAGGTGGAAGTATTATAGCATTATATGTATTTTGGCTTTTAATAAATGTGTCTTGATAAAAAATAGTTCACTAGCTTACCACAAAATGTTACCTTCCTACTATCACTAGAAATTCAACAGCTATGTCTGGGCTCTTATCTGTGTTCTGATCCACTTTAAGGCTTTCCTGACATACCTCTTAGTTTCTTTTTCAACACCAGTGACTTAACTGCCTTAATCAGTCATATCTATTACCATACTAATATTTTCTTGAAAGACTAGTAATTTCTAACCACAAATAACCTAATTTTTTCCAACTCTTTCCTAGGTTAGACTTCTTAGACTTTTTCAAAACCTTCAATTTCTGTCTTCCTCTCTTCTTACAACTTTTATTCTTATAGTTTCAAGGGATTCAGTATCCTAATCCCAAATTGTTCTTTTCATCATGCTTTTCATCCATTCAAGAACAGCCTACTAACACAAGTCCTGGATCATAGAATTTTACATACTCAAAGAGAAGGTAGCTACAAGCTGATGATATAAGGGTGAGTAGTCAAGTAGATGGCAGAATTTCTAAGAATATTAGTATCTGGGGTAGCTGGGTGACTCAGTGGATGGAGAGCAAGGCCTCAGATACTTTCCAGCTGTGTGATCCTGGGAAAGTCACTTAACCCCCATTGCCTAGCCCTTTGAAAAAAACAAATAAAGAATATTAGTATCAAGGAAAACTATCTGGAAGCAAGAAAGCTATGCCAATGTGATAGGAAACTTTTGGACAAGAGAGGTTTTAAAAAGAGGAAGGTTCTTATGAGGGCAGTGCTTAGAAGTTTTACCCACATGGCCTTAATTTTGTCTATGGGGGGGGTAATCTGAAATATATTTATAGAATTAATAATTGAGTTATTTTAATTTGGCAACATGTAGTTTTCTATGCCCTTGGATTTTTACCAGATTTTAATCCAATAGTTTTATGTAATATTTGTGATTTAGATTTGAATTTTAATAAGAAAAATACCTCAGGAAGATAAAAGTCACAAAACTGGATAAATTATAATTTCAAGTGTATTAGTTGAGTAAATTTCCTTGTAAATTATTTTGAGTTCCTTTAGCTCAAGACAGAATACAAAAGTTCTGGGGAGCTCCTGTAACCTGAGGAATAGGAGCCTATGCCGTAGAAAGTGCCTCGCACATGGAGAAGGGCTCAGAATTTGCTAGTCCACTCTTTTGTTGAGGACAGATTTAATATTTGTGGGTTTCAACGATGAATTATGACTCCAGGCATGCTGAAAAGATGATATCCTCGCACAGTCTGTGTGTACCTTATCTCAACAAGGTGGAACTACTGAAAAGCAAATATAGCTTTGGAGACCTGAACATGCTAAATTTGATTCTTCTGCTCTTGTATATGGGATTAGTTTTAAAAGTTCACAATGAGAAAACAGTGGAAGCAGTTACTTTCTAAAGGGAAATGTAAATTATGGCAGTAGGATGATCAATATCTTATTTTTTTTTAATATCTAAAACTAATCTTAAGAAATTAATATAATTCAGCAACTAGGTTATGTAATGGATAAAGTCTTAGACCTGGAGTCAGAAAGACTTGAGTTCAAATTTAGACTCAGACTATTAAGAGCTGTGTGAGCCTGGGCAAGTCATTTAACCTCCTTGCTAGGCTTTTCATTTATAAAATGGGGATACTGATAGCACTTTATAAAATGGGAATAATGATAGATAACTTGCCAAGCTGACATGAGAATCAAGTGAAATAATAATTGTAAAGAACTCAGCATAATACCTAGCACACAGTAGGTACCATAGCTATTGTTATTATTATTAGTTTCTACTGTTTAAATTGAGATTATTATCCTATTATATTTATATACCTATCTAAAAAACAATAAGGGGCCAAGAAATACGTGATAGTTTCTTACGTTTGAAGTTTTGGATTCAAGTATTAGTGAAAAATAGATTACCAGTGACAATTCTTTCCAATCCTAGTTTAAATCCAAATACTGTTTTGTAGCATGTTTTATTTAAATACAATGATATATCTAAAGTTACTATAAGTTTCTTAAGACTTTATTAATTTGGCCTTCAATTTTTTGAAGGCTGTTCAATTTGAAACCTGGTAAGTCGGGCAGAAGGTAGGTTGAAATTTCCATTTCCAAAAATAATGCAGTATTTCAAGCAATCAGCAGTTGAAATAAGATCCTCAAGGGGAATATTTGCCTTTCTAAGAAATTAACTGTAAGCATTTAAAATATCTATTTATGTACAAGCAATGTAACAGTATTATGTAGTGCATTACTAGTTGGGTAATACAAAAGACTTGGTAAGTAACTACTACTTAATTTTATTTTAAAGTTTATTTTACCATTTTTCCATCCCAATTAAACCTCAGCAGGGCATTCAACCTAGTACATAGAATAAGAATATTCATTATAAAATATTTGAAAGATATTAACACCAAAATCTGTATTATCAGACAATACTTTGTTAGCTGTTGAGTTATTTCACTACTGTGCCTCTATAACTGGCACCAGGTAATAATAGCTAATACTTATATTTTGAAGTTTGCAGGGTGCTATGTACATACCCATATAGGAATAATGAGTTTGTGTTCATAAAAACACACACTGAGCAACTAACACCCAGAAATCCTAGATAAGAATCCAGGGCTTAGAAACCACTTGGAATCTGTACTCACACATCAACATCTGAATCCTTTGGTAAAGGTAAGTTTCAGACATTAGAAATTATATTAGTAATTTTAAAAGAGATTATTACATCATTGAGTGTAGCCCTTCTACAGACACAGAATATAGTCTACCTCTTAAAAGATAGATTTGAGTTTTCTTTCAGTGCTCAAGTTTAGACTGAAGAGGAGGTTCTCCATGCTTAACTAGAATTGTCTTTGGGCAGTTCATCCCAAGGTCACACTTGGTGACTTCCAGTTTGGCAGGGTCTGCCATATCTCGTGCTCTCCTATTGGATTCAATAGTGAAAATATAACCACATCAAAGTAGAGGATAAACTCCTTGGGAACAGGAACTATGATTTTTCATACAACCTAGCATAATTTTAAATGTATACAGTTAAATGTTTAGATTTAATTTAATTGGCATAGCCTTTGAAAATGCAGGGTACAGTTATAACTTATATAGTTATGCACATTCATCTCATTTGATCCTTACAGTAACCCTGTCAGATATTTCTACCCTCACTTTGCAAATAAAGAAATAGTAATTTGCCCTGCTTCCATAGCTATGAATGACAAAAATTAAGCACAGGTATCTCCTGATTCCAGCACTCGTTCAATACCATCACACAACTTTTTCAGGAGAATAGAAAGTGCATATTAAACCATCAGAAGTAAAAAGGGAAGGATAGTTAACAGGTACTTGGACAAAGGACAGCTAGATTGTGCCATGGATAACATGCCAGACCTAGTCAGGATGACTCATCTTCCTGAGTTCAAATGTAGCTTCAGACACTTACTAGCTTTGTGACCCTGGGCAAGTCACTTACCCCTGTTTGCCTCACTTGCCTTAATGAGCTGGAGAGCAAAATGGCAGACAGCTCTAACTTCTATGCCAAGAAAACCCCCAGTGGGATCATGAAGAGTCAGACACAACTGAAAAATGGCTAAACAACACTGGGTCAGATTACAATTTGAGAGTGAGGTGTTGGAGGTATTGCAGGTGAGGCACAGAAACTTAATTCTTGGGAATTTCTTAAGTTTTCAATTTTCCATATTTGTGCTTCCATTTTATAAAAACTGCAATTTAAAACAAGGAAGGGGGGAGGTTAGATACTGACTGTAGTATTATACTTGGTTTATTTTAAAGATCTAGGAATGATGAGATTTGTTTTAGTCATTACTTCAAATCTGATTACTTCAACCTAATTATTTGCTCCATTGGGTTTCAAGATTTTCCTAGTCCCTTGCCCAGTTTGTACTTATCAAACAAAAATTTTAAAATAACGTCTTCTTCCTGGGTTTTTGCAGCTTTATACTTGGCACAGTCTACAGGTTAAGACAAGATTTTGTTTAAAGATCTTACAGTTTTATTTCTCTGTGTAGGTTCATTTTGTTTAAAGTCATCAGTTTGAACTTTTGACACTGGTTGGTAAATAGGGTTATAGTTTAAGATTTATGGTGGTTTAAGTATATTTTCTTTTTTTATTTTTTCAAGCCCTTCTCTCTTAGAGAAAGTACTAAGTATTTGTTTCAAGGACTAGATAATTGGAGTTAAGTGACTTGCCCACGGTCACACAGCTAGTAGTATCTGAAGATAAGATTTGAACACAGAACTTCCTGGCTCCCTTGTCCAGTGAGGCACCTAGCTGCCACTCAAGCATATTTCTAGTTTAGGAATTTTCCTTTAGGGATCAATCAATTCAAGTGTTCACTCAAGAGAGCCTCATAGACATTGGGTCCAAATTTCTTATACAGCCTAATTGAAACAAATATGGATAATGTGAGAGTAGCAATGCAGAAAAAATAAGCAAAACATTTAAAAAAGCTAATTCCATTTCAAATGCTAATTCCTACATATAAACTAATAGATTAACTGATGAAGGTGTTTAATGTGAAGATTTATCATAAAATGGATTTTCAGGAGTAATTGTTGGATCTCATGCTAAACTAATTTATGTGATGTAGTCAAAAGAAAAGTAATGTTTTGAATAAGTTCCAGATGTCTGTTATGTTAATACTTTACCTTACATGCAAGTAAGAAAAATAACCTAATTGGTTTCTACTACTTGATAAAGATACTCTAGAAAATTGGGTTGACCATAAACTCTGATTTTTGCATTATGTAGTATTCACTTAAATTTCTTGAAATCATTGTAGATAAGTTATTACTCAAATATTCTTTGTAACCTTTTCATTGTGTATACTTTTCTACTTTCCACACATCAAATGTTTTTATTTGGTGCTTATGTTAATTTTTACAAGGAAAAATAATTACATCCACCACAATATTCTCAACTGAAGAGTTTGTCCAAAGCTCCACCACACCCTTCCCTGTGAAACAGTTTCCCAAAATATTTTGTTTCTTTTCTGCTTAAACCCTTAAGCTGATATCTCACAAATTGCTTTTGTAATAGAGAATGTGGGAGCTTTCGCAAGTCAGTCTGAAGTACTTAATATTACTGGTAAGTTCCATCAATGTAATGTGATCAATTGTTCATTGTCCTAAGCCCACAATACCAGATTCTCAATGTATTTTCATTTTCTCATAATGCAAATTTGGGATGGTTTTTCTTAAGGGGGTAAGCAAGAAGCAACAGAATATAAAAAAATTAAGCTAACAAATGGAAAATAGAAAAAGATTCAAGTGATAGAAAGTTTGTAAGAGGGAGAAAAGTACATTTGGAAAATTATTTGGTTGAATATAATAGAAGGAAAGGGTGAATAGAATACTCTGTTAAGAAAATGTGTTTGAGTTTGTCCTTTTATTTTCTCTTCCAAAAGAGTAATGAGGATTAGAAGTTTATTTTTTCTTCTTCTTCTGATATGCCTTGGACAGAAAATGTTAATAAATTAACCTGATTTACAGGTGGGAAAAGAACTACACTTAGACAGTATTCAAATGATTCAAAAGTAGTTTTTTTCAAATAAGTAACAAATGTGTCATGTAGTGCAGTATAAAAATTTTATTGGCATTTGAGATAAATGTATTACTCACCAGTGGATATGCCAAAAAAAAAAAAATCCCCACCCTCTTTCCACCCCCACAGTGCTAAAAATTATTATTTATTGAGCAGTGACAGAGCGCCTTGGAGTACAAAACACAGAAGTCTTCATGGCTATCTCGAAGTTTAATGAATTTTACTCATAGGATTAAGACCCATAATAGTTAGCATTATGGAGTGAATGAGTAAATGGAAAGTATTTATTAAGCATTTACGGTGCCAAGTACTGTACTTTGCACTAGGGATCGAAATGGCAGTGAGAGACCCTGTGCTCAAGGAGCTCACACTCTAATGGAGTCGGAGTGAAGGAAAAGGGAGGCAAGAAGTATAAAAGGAGTCGAACTACAAAGCAGATAACACTGTTGAAGATACTCTAGAATGAACAAGCTGGTCAAATGACTGCCCAGGAGTCTAAAAGGTGTAGTGACAGCAGCTGGCAAGGCTAAGTAGTCATCCATGTTGCTGGGAGATTGTAGTTGCTTACTCAAACATCATCCTATTGATCTGAACAGCCGTGCTGCTCTTCCTGCCCTGCCAGCCGGGGTGTCTTGGTCTAAGGCAGGGCAAAAAGAAGACCACCCTACCTCTCTCTTCATTGAGTGGGAATTCCCCACCCCCTTCAGTCATCCAATTGCATCTATGCTTAAATAGATGTAGAGAGAAAAAGATGAGAGTCCTTGCCCTTTAGAGAACTTGTATTCTCATGGAATTATGCAGCATGTTTAAGAAAGTAAATAAAAGCTAACTTTAGGAAGGAGAGAGGTCTATTAAAATGCAGTCAGGAAAGATGTAAAAACTGGCTTCTAAATTCAGCCTTGAAGAAGGCTAAAGACTGAAAAGTAGAGGTGGTAGAGATTTTTTTATTAGACACACGTTAAACTAATGTTTTAGGAATAGTGGCTGCTTTAAGATATGTTTTGGTTTTGGTTTGTTTTTTTTTAATGAGACTGGGAAAAGGGGGACAAATAAAACTATTGAAATGGTATCGCAGGCATGGCAAGGATTTGAATAGTGAAGCAGTTTCTGACTGCAGAGAAGGGTACTGACTCAAGCTGTTGTGACAATAAATACAAGGCAGCATTTAGTGGACATAAGGGTCATGGGAAAGTGAAGAATCCATGTGAGGTTGGAACCCAGATAACTAGAAGGATGATGCCCTCAACAGAAACAGGGAAGTTGAGAAGAGTATTGGATGGGTTCAGAGAAGAGAGCAGATAATAGGAGTTTCTTTTTCTAAGGGACTTCAGAGATCATTTAATCCTGTTATTTTACAGAGGAGGAAACTGAGGCCCAGAGATTTAATGACTTGCTCAAAATCAGATTTTGAACTACCTACTATCTTGAGATATCCAGATGCAGAAGGATAATAGACAGTTATCTGAGCCTGACATTCCTGATACTTAGAATGAAATTTATAAGTCATCTACTTGGAAATGGGAATTCTACATACAAGAGCTGATGGAATCACCAAATGCTTCAAGGAAAATCCAGATCAAAGCTTTAGGAGTTGAGGCATATTTACTGGGTGAGTTCTAGAAGACAATCTTACAGACAACTCAACAAAAACAATTGGTAGATTTTAATCAGTTTGCTGTTATTAAAATTTTAAGCATCCTATTAGATAAATCTGGGGTGCTCAGGGAGGGGTAGTATCTCTCATATGGAGGGCTTGTCATGCCCTTCTAGGGCAGCTCTCCAGCGTCTGACCCCCACCTGACACCCAGCTCTCACTTGTGGCTCCCAGTAGCTGCTAGCATGCGGCAGCGGCCACACCCCAGGCAACGGGTTCTACAGGCCGGCTAAACCTTGTGAGGGTAGCCATTGGGGTATCAACCCCTGGTAACCAGGGCTTTGCTCACCCAGCATGTGAAGCCTGCTTCGGCCGAACAGACGGAAGAAACCAATAAGAAGGTTCAACGGCTGAGATGGTGACACAGCAAAGCACTGTGGAGTGCTCAGGGCATGTTGGAGCACAAAAGGCAACACGGCCATCCAATGCAGCTGAGGAAGTCTCCAGGTGTAACGACTTTTCGTGCCACTGGACCCAGGCTTCCAACGCCGAGAGAGTGGGACTGTCTCTGTGCAACGACTTTTCCACTTAAATCTCCTTCACGCACACGTGTCTTTGTGCACACTCATCTATCCCAACCCCCGTCCACCCTCTTCAAGCCACATGAGGGTGCACCATAGATGAAAACACACAAAGACAATCGTCATTCTCAGTTACCGAGAGACTACTACTACTACTCTAGCGAAATAATAACCTTATTTAGGAGTTTTTCACAAATGACATGAGGTTTTTAACTATACTTTGATATATCCATGAACATGTTACTCAACATTATGCTTTTTCTTCACTAACCTCCTCAGATACTTTAGTCAGTGTGTGTGTGTAAATATAAGAATGAAATCTCTTATTTTCACATTTCTTAAGCTTGTATTTATTATTGCTATGGACTAGACTTAGGCCCTGGTGTATTTTAGGTTCAGTATTGAAATGAAAAAAGGCACTTGTAGGTTCAAACAACAGTTATCCAAAGGAGTTTCTTTGATCATAGCAGGAGAAAAGAATGTTCAATATGGATACAACCTCTTGATCCATTATAAACTTTCCAGTTTACAAATTTCAGTTTATCAATTCCCTTGAGAGCAGTCCTAGAATTCAAGATCTGCTAAACAAGTTCTCTGCACCTCATTTACCTTCTATCATTGATGATTAAATTTAAGGCATCAATTAGTTAACAAATGTTAGGCACCTACTATGTGGCAGGCACTGTACTATTCTTTCCCTGCCTGGAGTCTGATTAAAACTGTTGAATTACTGCCTAATTTCTAGCTGCATCTTGTTTATCATGTTTTTTAAAGCTAATGGGGAGAGCAGGGAGCAGCTAGGTTGCTAAGCGGATAGAGAGCCAGGTCCAGAAATGGGAGGTCCAAGGTATACTTCCTAGCTGTGTGACACTGGACAAGTCACTTAACCCTCATGGCCTAGTCCTTACTTCTCATCTGCCTTAGAGACAATACATCCTACTGATTCTAAGATGGAAGGAAAGGGTTTTGTTTTTTTCTAAATAAGTTAATTGGTGGTATATATGTATGAAGGGATTTTTTAAAATGCTTATTCCTTTAGATGTGGATTTCAGATTAGTCTGTCATAAGCAATTTTGCAAACTAAAAGAGGATCAGTGGACCTGAATAAAAGTTTGAGGTTCTTAGTACCTGTGGACAATTCTCTTAACCTCCTGAGTTTCCCAAGTGCATCTACCTGTACAAAAAAGGGGTTGTATGACAAGATGGTCTGAATTTAAAGTCCCCTCTTTTCTATGAATCCTATGACTCTGAGCTTTAGTGGTCATTTGGAGTAATTTGCACCCCACTTCTGCCACTTAGAATTGTGACCCTAGGTAAGCCACTTAACAATGTTAGCACTCCACTTGTCTATAACTTAAAGTTCCCTAAGGAGGTTAAGTGATTTGACTGTGGTCACAACTATCAAATGGAGTTTGAACCTATCCTCCTGAGTCTGGGTCGTCAATCTCTCCACTAAGAAGACCTCTCAGCATGATTTGATTTTTATGTAATTATGTAAAGTCCCTCACCAATACATCAGCTACTAATATTTCTTATAAAATTTTTAAAAATTAATTTAATAAATTATATTTTTATGTGATCTCTATCTAGCCTAAGTCTACAGCAACCAGGTAATTCTATAATAATTGCTATAGGACTACTCAAAGATTCTCTTGAAGTTTAAGCTGGAGATGCTGGGTTTTGGAAACAGATGAATTAGTAGTCACAGCTCAAGATGCCAAAGAGAATTGGGAAGAGCCAATTTGACTTGTTAAAGGAACAGCTCTGCATGTTTAAAGGTGGGGATAGTTCTCATGGTAAATTGGTACATCTCCTTTTGTCCTGAGAGACTAAGCAAAAAATGGTTCTATCAAAATAGATTTGACTCATCTGGCTAGGATGCTGTACTAGTGATGAAGATAAGTGAATATAAATCTCCAGGAAAAAAAAAAAAACTGGTTTCCATGTGCTGCAAATGATACAGTAGCCACTACAATGTCACTGGGATATACTAAAGTGCATAGAAATGCTTGGTTTGTGGCTTTGACAGAGATAGGTAACTGCAACACTTCCTGAAAATGCCCTTCCCTTCTCTAGTCATCTACAAGGAGCCCAACCAAACAACCAGGTTTTAGGGATGGACACATAGCAAATCCCATTTTCCTTTCCTATTAGAATGTCAAGACTTCCCAAAACATATCAGGGATGTTGTTGGAAATCCAGAGCACAAAATGGTTTGCTGCCCCACATCTGGCACACTCTGGAATTCCTTCCCTGTGGTGGTGGCAAAGTACAATCATCCACCTCACCACTGTTGTGTGTATTGTAGTGTCCTGTGCCTGCCCACTGCCCTGTAACAAAAGAAAGTTTCAATGACCTGCATGAAGGGTTAAGAAGTTGGAGGGGAAGTCTTGTTCCACATGACTCATGGTTGTCTTCCATTTGCTATCAAAGTCTTGGAAACTATGATTGGTCAGAGTGGCCCTGAGATGGGGGGAAAACATCTACTGGCCTAGATGGGAGACAGCATGGGTTTAAATAGTTGAATTTGGGGGTGAGTAATAAGGTAAAGAGATGGAATTCTTTAGGTCTGGAAGGCACAGTGATCTGAGCTAGGCTCTCAAGACAGGTCAGGAAGGGGTGTTTGGGTGAACTTTTTCCCACATCTGGAGCTTGCTTGCCTTTCTCTCTAGCCAGTTCAACCGTATACTTTTCACCAAGCCAGATTTTAGCCCTCCCTGACACGTGGCAACCTCTCCTTCTGCCCCAAGGATGCAATCGGGAGTGGATTTAATCAGTTAAAGAATTCCTTTTCCAGGAGGTCTGTTTCAGGTTTAGGTCATTCCGTTGAGCCGCACAAGTAACTGAAGGAGGGCAAGTCCCCTGGTCATTCAGTAATCTCAGGCGGAGGGGAAGGGCTTTTAAACAGATTGTTAAACGCCCCATCATTTTCAATTCCCCGTGGCTGTGAGGGCAGAAGTACAGGCGGGAGGGAGGTTTGTCTTCGTAAAGAAGTTCCTTTGCTCTTCACGCTACAGAGAATTATAATCATTGTCAAGATTGTCACGCGGGACGTGCCCATCTAGTACGTGTCCGTTGCCCCAAACTGTCCCCCGGTTTCCCTTTCTTCCAGGCTCCTGGGGACCAAAATCCCAGGGACGGGGACAGTGCTTTTTCTTCCTCCTTCCCCCTGCCCCAGCTTCTTTTGGGCCGTCCAGCCTTCTTTTGGAACTACTGCACCCCTAATTTGCAGCCGGGGATGAAGCTCTAGGGGCATCTGCAATTCTGGCAGCCGAGGCGGATTCCGGGGAGTCTCGAAAACCCTCTGCTCCTCCAGCAAGGACTGCTTAGGATAGTGGATGCATCTCCCCCGCTTCCGACCCCCCAACCCCTCGGCGGCTTGTTTCCTCTAGAGCGAGCCCGGCTGCATTTCCTCCGCCCTCTCCAGCCGGCACATACCGACCAGCACTTCCCCTGGGTCTCGCCCGAGTGATACGGAGCGGCCCTGGCGTGGAGCCCTGCTCTTCCCAGAGTCGTGGGTGGCGCGGTCCTCGTTTTCCTCCCCTCCCTTTCCGGACCCAAACGTGGATGTATCTGGGTCAGCCTGGGAGGGGCCGGAACCTGACCCGGGCCGAGGGGGTGGGGGGGAAGCTCGAGTGGCGTTGACAGCATCTTCCAGGTTTTTGGCATCTTCATGTTTCACGCCCCCAGCCCCGAGAGGTCTCAACCCATCCTCCTCCTATCATCCTCACCCTCTTCGGCTCTTTCAGGCGCAGGCCTCCCGGGGAGAAATGACGCTCCAGTGCATCCCGACTGAACTCCACGGGAGGGAGGGACCCGGGTGCCTGCGGGGCGGAGAGCGAGCTTTTCCTATTGTCTTTCTATCTTGAAGTCCCCACGCCCAGGGAACCGTAGGAGATAAAATTGCAACTCTCCCCCCACCCCTCCCCCTCCCCTTACTTGAGAGCTTGCTCAGGAAGGGCCCTGGAAGGGTCTCCTTTCCCGGCTCTCTCAACACACACAAACCACAGGAAGAGCTCAGTGAATCTTCTGAGAGGTTGCTGAAACACCCAACTCTTTCCCGAACCAGGAGAGTTGTTCACCTTCCTTTCCTGACGATGACTAACGACACTTCTTCACGATGGTCAGTTAAAATTGGAAGTGCCCACCCCACCCCCAACCGGACCCATCGCCTTCACTGAGGCACAAACCAAGTCTCGGAGATTCATTTTCTTCACCTGACCTCATCAGAGAGAAGGAGAATGCCCCCACCCCCACCTACGGCACCCCACACACTCTTTCCGTCTAGTCAGGGGGATAGGGGAAGGGAGGAGTTCAAGGAGAGCCCGGGCTCCCTTTTCTGCTCGAGGCTATTTCTCCTGACTTGCCAATAACTGTCTAAAAAAAAAAATCGAAGTGTGTGAATGTCGTTGGTCAAGAATTATTGACGGGAGAAAGTTGGAAAGAGGTCGGGAGAACGGGATAACATGAACTTTGCTGGAAACTTCTGGGTCCTTATTAAAGGTGATGCTGAAGGCTGGGTCCACATTGTTTTCCTTCGTTCCCTATCCCTAAACTATTTTAAGTATACAGGTTCCACAACCATTCATTCCCATCCCTTGGTTCATTATTCTTCCATTCTAAAAACAGTGATTAGGCACCTATTGTTTGCCAAGCTTTTAGGCTAGATATATCGGTTCCAAAACTATTCATTCCTATCTTTATTCATTAGTTCTAGGAACATTTATTAAGCACCTATTGTTTGCCAAACGTTTCCGTTAGCCGTGGAGAATGCAAACAAAAAGAAAAGTCTCTAGCTTTCAGCTTTAAGGAGATGAATGCACAAAGATAAAAATTCACTGAATTACTGCCTCAGCCTTCTGTCAGCATATCTGCCTGCTTGCTTGTCTATATGCCAGCCTGTCTCTATCCATCTACCTGTTTGTTTGGCTAATTTGTCTGTCGGTCTCTTCCCCACCTCTACGACCAGTGTTTGTGTGGATCCTCCTTCGCCACCGCCTCCACCCCCCGCCCAAGTCAGTGTAGATCATGCCCGTAGAGATTTCAGTTTGCAAGGGTTGTCTCCATTCCTCAGCCTGAGCATTCCAACCAGCCTCACACCAAAACCAGAGGCTGAAACTGCTTGGGTTGTTCTCTGTTACGTGACTGCAAGGTGACGGCCGGCCTCCTCGGGTTTTCCAAGCCTAGTCAGAGGTGTTTCCCCCTTCCTTCCCTCCTTGTCCCCCCACCCCCACCCCCTACTCTGAGCGTCTCTTGACATCATTTCATCCATCAGAGCTTAAAAAAAAAAAAAGCCACCCACCCAGTGTGTAAGCAGAACCCTCCTCATCTCCACAGCCGTGCCTGCGCTCAGGCTGTGGAGAAAAGAAGAATGGAAACAGGGGCAGCGAAGGAAAGAAGACGTGCTCTCCTCGCTCAATCCTTCCTCCCCGCAGCCTGGGAATTTGCTTCGGGGTGAGGCTCTAGCTCAGGGGCTGGAGGTCATCCCTGACCTTGAGCTCGCTCCCCCGCTCTCCGTGTGAAACTTATCAGTGAGTCTCGCCACTCGCAGACGAGAGAAGGGGGTGGGGGGGTGGGGGAAGTAGGCTGCCGTGACGGGACGGGACGGGACTGGAGACGCTCTCCCCGCGGCCGCCGCTGAGGGTTTCTTGTCCCCGTTATTTCTGTTCCATGGGATGGACCCCGCACACACGTTGTGTCTGACCTGATGCGGACTGAAGGGTGTTTAATATGAACTCCTCTTCTCTCTTTGGAATCTGGCTTTCTGTTCCTCTGATCTTATCCTGGGTAACCCCACAAGTCAGCTCTTCATGGTGGTAAGTTCAGCACTTGACAAGGACTTCCTTTGCTCGATGTGATTTTTGGAAGAGGGGAGCTGGCACAGTCCTGGGCCAGGGAGACCCTTTTTCTTGGGGCTTTCTCCCGTTCAGAGACTGACTGATGTCGAACCTCAAATTCCCCGCTCGCCCCCCCACCTTACCCCTCCCAGCTGCAGTCCAGCCTCAGAGTCCCTTTTTTTCCCACGACACGTCCCCATCCTGCGCCCCTTCTTCCCCGACAGATCATTCCGTCTTTGACAACCTGGAAAAAGCCAAATTCTTGCTCGAAAGAGTGATCGGATGTTGGTTTATTTGGATCCAGGATAAAGGCAGCAAAATGAGTCAAATTCACATCCTGTGGGGAGAAAGACTAACCGAATCTCTGGCACATACGTGTGTATCTGTGTGCGTCTCTCTGTGTGAGTACAGCCATGGTTATTAACCTCCAAAAAAGCTGAAGGGCCGATTGAGGTACGGCTTCATTTTTTAGCCCCAGGAGCAATCAGTGAATGCTTCTGCATCATTTGTGTTCTTCCAAATTCCTAATGGCCTTGCCTTAACTGGGCTGAAACGATTTGTTTTTATTGCCTCAAGATAGAGAAGTGTCGACCCTCATTCCGTCTTCAGCCAATGGTGTTTTTTTTTTATTATTTTTTTTAATCAAGGCAATATTTTGCAAAGCCATAACCCAAAGAACTTTGGTTCTGAGTTTTGAAAAGTCAGTCTTCGACCCACTTGAAAAAACTGATGTTTAATGGCAACAGGTCTTCAGATCCCTAGTTCCAGAGGGAGGAACTCCTTCCTGTCCCAGCCCTCTACTATTTAGAGACTATACAGCTGAAAACTCTTTTACAACCCTGCAACTACTAAATTTAAGAAAAGAGATGGGAAGGTTCAGAAAGACCTGTTATCTCCTGCTATTTATAAAGGCTGGGACAAATCTAGCTTTTCTCAAACCCAATAAAGGAATAGAGTAGGGAGATGACTGGAGATCTTCAAACCAACAAGGCCAAGCTGTTGATGGGAAGAGGAGTTCAATTCCGGCTTAAAACCACTTAGAATGGGAAAAGCATTTAGCCTTGACATTGCTGACATAGGATCAAAGATTGATTTATCAGACTGACCATTTTTCAATAAAATGACTATTTCTGTTTCCATAGGTGTATAAACATTATTTATTGCTATAGCTTTTTGTCACATTGTCTCTTAGCTGTCACTTAAACATATATTTTTGGAAGTCACAGCTTTAACGATTTTATGATCATATAAAATAATGAAAATACAAGAAAAAGACATTTTTCCTGTTTGATCGCTTCAAAAGACACCTATGGCAGCTTGGGTTATATGAAAGGTACCTTTCTAAACAGTTCACTGCTAATAGAGAACATCTGGGTACAGATGATGATGTAATTTAATTTTTGTTAAAGTTTCTTTTCAAAAGTCCTTTACCGAAGCTATAACACTGAGTTTGATTCTCCCAAACATTTAATGTCCTTAAAAACAATAGAAAAGGTTTTTGTTGGGGGAGGGTTCCCTGAGAATTGTCTTTTAAAGAAAACAAATAAGTTGCAGCATGGGAATTTAAAACCGAGTCTTCAGCAATAAAAGAAGAATATGCCTATAATCCTAATGATGTTATATCAGTTAACATAGATAGATTTTCCCAAGGCAACCCATGCACAAGTTTCTAAAATATTTGATTAATCTTAGTCAGGAGAAAGAAGTCAGTCTCAAAGGCAGATTTCCCCCCTGAGACTGTTCTTCATTGAGAATCTCTCTTAAGCTTTCTCCTTTGAGTAAATTATGTGTCTCCTTTATCCTTTATCCTTCTCTACCCCCATCTAAAACACTTTCCTTCATACTCAATATTCAAGTCAAGAAAAGGCAGAGTTCACAGCATCACAGATTCAAGGCTAGAAGGAAACTCAGCAGTCAATTAATTCAACCTCTCATTTTACAGAGGAAGACAATAAGGCCCCCAGAAGGTCAGGCAATTCACCCTAGAAAGAGTTTATTTTGAACCTAAGTTCCCTGACTCCAAATCTAATGCTCTTCCCACTGCTCATGCTCTAAGGTGCTGGATTTTTTTTTTTTTTTTTGGCATATTACTTCATTATGCCTCAGGTTATTCAGTGGATAATGATAAATCACTAGGACTTGACATGAAGCACTTTGCTCCCAACAACCTTTGAGGTCCAGATTAGACAAGTATTATTATTATTATCAAATGAGATCATTGGAAAGTGCTTAGCACAGTACTTGGTACATAATATTATAAATGGTAGCTGTTATTATCATTCCCATTTTACAGACTGATAGGCTGACTAGGTGATTTGACTGGAGGACACAAAGTAAACAGAAAAAGAATTTCAACTCAGGTCTCAACTTTATATCCAAGGCTCTATTGGACTAAGAAGGGGCACCAGATTCCAACCCCCTTGATTTACAAAGAAGGAAACTGAGGCTTCCTCATAATTTGTTCAAGTTCACACCCTAGCAAATGACAAAGCTTCGACTAACACCCAAATTTCCTGACTTCCATCTAATGTCCATTTCATGACACTACACAGGCATTTGCAAGTTTGCAAGAAATGTGTATTAGTGCTTTGAGCTCTTCTGACCCAGAATAACAACAATTATTTTTTAAATGCTTTAAAAAATTATTTAGTGGAAACTTCCCCTTTTGATATCTGCAGGTATCCTTAAGTCTTTCTTCCCTTTGGGTTGTCTCCTTGCCTGGTTGCCTAAGAAAGTCCCACTTTCTTAGAGCCCTGGTGGGTATCCTATGAGTGTCAATAACTGATATTCCTATAGCCTGCATTGACTTTGCAAAACCACCAATTAACATCATCTTCATTCTTCCCTATTTTTATTGATTTTGTTAAATACTTCCAAATTACGTTTCAATCCGGGTCCAATTTCACCTTGGGAATGGGACTGGGTGTTTACCACCTCTCTTCCATAACGAGACACCCATCATGCCGGCTTGTTCCCTAGTTGCTCTCTTCCCTGTGTTTGCTGCCTGCAGGTACATGAGAGCTGTGGGCTCCTCAAGGGTCATGTGTGACAACGTGCCAGGCTTGGTCAGCCGCCAGCGTCAGCTGTGCCACCGGCACCCAGAGGTGATGCGCTCCATCGGCCTGGGTGTGGCGGAGTGGACCGCGGAGTGTCAGCACCAGTTTCGCCAGCACCGCTGGAACTGCCACACCCTGGACAGGGACCACAATCTCTTCGGCAAAGTTCTGCTCCGAAGTAAGTATCCCTCCGCATGTGCGTTGGCCATCAACTCCATCAGGTTCTTGCTTGCATTAGCGCCATGCTTTGACTACACTTTTCAAAGCACACACAGATTTTATTTCATTTGACAGAAGAGGAAACCAAGGTTTCAGGTAGTGAGGCGACTTGCCCAGCTGGCATGGGATGGTGTCGGAGCCTCCTGATGCCCAGACCTATGCCGGATCCATTATACCATACAGATGCTTCTCCTCCGTCCTCAGGATGGACAATACAATAGCTTTCCATTTGGATTTCTTGCCTCTTCTTTCTCTGGCTTTGATCTCTTAAAGGGAGAGGTGAGCAAAGGCTCAGCTTTTAGATGCATTGGCATGTAGAGGGGCGATGTTTGGAGTTCATACTGTCATTATTAGTGTTAATTATAATAATATCTCGTGTTGATTTAGCAGTTTATAGTCGACAAAATACTTTCCTCTTTAAAGCCCAGCGAGGCCTGCAGCTCAAGTATTCTTACGCCCATTATATACATTAGGAAGCGGGTGGAGAGACTAAATGATTGGCTGCCAACGATATAGCTAATAAGTGGCCAAGCTGGGATTTGAACTAAGATCTAACGCCAGCCAAGATTAGTGCTGGAGGGTTTGGTCTGATTTTGCTTTTTGACTATACCATACAAGTGTTCTAAAAACACTTTAGTGGTTATTTTCCCTGATTGCTCCTCCCTGTCATCATTTACAGGGAAAGATGATTTTCTCACTCCCATTTCACCAGCAAGGGAACTAAACCACCTATTGATTAAGCAAGCATTCATTAAGTGCCTACTGTGTGCTCAGTACCCTGGATGCAAAGAATCAGAATGATCCAACAACTTAGAAGTCAAAGCAAAAATCATTGTATCTAGAATAAAAAAAAATCGGTGTTCAAATATAAGATTTATTGACTACTGATCTTGGGCAAGCCACTTACTTAGCCTCTATGAGTAAGACTCATTTATTTTTTTTTTTTGCCTATAAAATGGGAGTATTGTGCTCTAGGCTCTTTAAAGCCCCTTCCCACTTTAAATTCTGTTGTTGTTGTTGTTTTTAAATCCCCACTCATTCAAAAACCTTTGCTTTTCCTATCTGCTACTCAACCTAGGAATGAATGTCAGAGATAAATGAAGTCATAGAATTTTATATGGGACCTTCCCAGAGGATTATCTAGTGATATAATTAGGTTGTTTTTTTTTTTTTTAAGAAGCTAAGAAGACCAGCTTCCTAGTTAGAAATAAGGGGGAAGTGATTGTGATCATCTGAACTTGTTAAAACTGCTTTCCTAGTTCAGATGAAATATTTAGGTTTTGCCACAAAATGTTACAGCATGCCGCCATTTGGAAATTGAACTGAATGCAAAGCATCCTTCATCTGAGTATCAGAAACAGGAAATGTTGCACTTGTCTGTGTCCTGCCCACCCCATGCACACCCTCCCCTTCCCTCCCATGCCTAGGAAAAACATGCAGGCTGTCCACTCCATAATACATAACAGAGGGTGTTTCTATCATGCATTCATCATACCCCTAAAGTTTTATGGGGCCAAATGCATAGCTGAATGTCTCTAAAATCGCCCAAGGGAGTGATATGCTCACTGTTTGTGCATCTCTGGAGCTAATATACTGCAATATTGTAAGAACTATATCCTTCTGCATTCCTTTTGGAGTTTCGATATGATGTAGCAGATTTTTTAAAGGTTAACAGCAATTTCAGTTGAATGGCATTTCAAGGCTTCACCTAGATTAGCTCACCAATGAATCAATAAAAGTTCTGGTCCCTGTCCAAAAAAAAAAAAGTTTTTGGATGCTGATGCCAGCATGGAAAAATTGTGAGCTATATTATAGGGATGCCCTCAAGTGCTGATTAAATTGAAGATCTAGTGAGGTTTTTCTTATCCAAAGTGTTTATAAATATTCTCCTTCCAGCGTACCAATTCATATATTATTTGTCAAATTCTCCCAATTTAAAAGCCGTGTCTATGAGAATACTTTGAGAAATCTTCAAGGTGTAGAAACTTTCAGACCACAAATAGAACTAGAATAAAGATACTGCGTCTGGTCATTGATTTCCAACAATAATATATTTATATAAGCTAGAGGATTCATTCACAAAAGAATTTGAATAAATCTTGCCAACATTTTCATTTCAGTGAGAGCTGTAGAGTCAACGGGAAGCCAGAAGGTGTGGGGAAACAAGGAGGTTGATAGCTCAATCTATTCTAAGGCCTAACATTATTTTTGTTTTTACTCTGATAGCTTCAGATTTTTCATATGAAGCTGAATTAATTACATAAAAGCACACAAAAAATAGAATATTCACTTGAGACTATATTTCTTCCTTCTCTTCACAGAAGGCCAGATTCCATCCTTATATACTCACCCTCCTTCCCATTCAAGTAATGAGGGTTTTGTGTTGATTATGGGAGGGCAGAATTTGGCCTGAAGAGGCTTATTCTGGAAATAATCATGAAATTCCATTGAAGCCATCCAAAGATTTTAACAATTAATTGTTTGAAGAGAAGTTCCCATCTCCGGACTGTGAAGTGGTCTGAGAGTTTTCTTTATAATAGTCAAAGCTAACATTTATGTGGTGATTTCACTTTTGCACAGTGCTTTACAAATCTCTCGTTTTCTCAAAACAGCCCTGGAAGATAGTTGCTTTTAATATCCCCATTTGACAGATGAGGAAACTGAGAAAAATAAAGGTTAAGAAACTTGCCCAGTAGTGTCTGAGGATGAATTTAAACTCTGGACTGACTCCCTGACTGGCTCTCTTTGCTTTCAGCCACCTAGCTGTCACCTGATAAAAATTAAAGGCAGGGGGTGGAATTGCGTATTTGAGAGGCTCACACAAGAGGTGGGAAGACTCCATCTTCACAGGGGAGCCAAGAAGTTTCCTTTCACTCCACAGAATCAGAGATTAAGAAGGATTTTCTGAGGAGGATTTTGGGTTTTTTTTTTCTTTAATTCCTTCATTTCACAAATCTTTATTATCCTCTTTATGTTTACATGACTCTTTGCTATTCAGTAAGAGAAATAGTTTGGGGGATTTTAGTTGACAACTAACCAACTAGCAATGGCCAGAATATTCTTACTACAAAACCCAAAGTTGGAAAATGAAACTTATTTTTACTGCATAGAGTCCAGTGTAGGCAGTCAAACTTTTTAGCCCTAGTGCCCTACAGGTTATTCTTAAACTCTCAGTCAGATAATATTCCATGAAATATGCTTACATGTCTTGAATAAATACTTGATGTACCTTCTCCAACTATATTTTGGTAGAATAATTATCAAAAATTGGAAAAAATCCAGAAATTAATCTAGAATTAATATATTTTTACCATTTAAGCATTCAAAGGACTTGGCTTTTATAACTTAAATTGATTTGAATGGAATACCTTTTGGGGGTTTTTCCTAAGAAAATCAGAAGTCCAATTTTGTATTATTGCAAATCCAGTGCATAAAATTCATAGCATTTTAATGATTCATTAAGCATGAAAAGCAAAACATCTTAAGACTGTATCAACAGGACATGAAAATACATAAAGGAAAGTGAAAAATCCAATTCATCTTCTCAATGTTTTGTTTAAATAAACATACCTCTAGATATGTGTCATAGAGATGAGACAATGTACACATACATGGATAAGAAGTGGCATCTTTAGAATATGATTATCTTTGGAAATCTTAAGGGGAGAGAGAGGGTCAATTTAGTTCTACAAAAATATTTTTTCTTTCAGCCAACAATTAATGTAACTATTATTTGAACTAACAACGTACTCTTATTTGCACACTAGTCCAAGTTTTTCTGCCAGAAGAAACATTCTCTTGCTCATTTTTAAAAAATACCTTTTTGGTACAGTTTTTAGAACATCTCTCCTTCCCTCCTTTTCATATACACACATGTGCATGTGTACACACACACACACACACACACACACACACACACACAATTTTTATTTATTCACAAGATGTTTGAATTAAAAGTTATTTGGTAGTGATACCAAAGAAGTTGTTTTCAGGAGTTCCCATTCTTAAACAGCCACTGGCACCAATGTTCCTTCTTCTCACATCCCTGAGTTCCCTAAACTTCAAATCAGAAGTCTTAGATTAGGATTTCCCCAGATTTATTAGTACTGTGACCTTAAGGAATTCACTTAATATTCATTTACTTTCTATCCAGAAAAAATAGTTTTATTGTTAGGAGGATCAAGTGCAATTATAGAATTTTGGGGCGAGAAAGGACCCTAGAAATTATATTTTCCAGTCCCTGTATTTTGTAGGTGGGGAAACAATGTATATGAACATTCTTGGAAAACCTATAGCATCCTTCACAAACATGAGCCATCATCATAATTATCATTGGGTTTGGGTTTGTTTTATTTATTTATTTTTTTAGAATTGATTGCCAATGTCTACCATTGACTTGACATTTCAGTAGAGGAGCAGTAGGGATAAGAACTAGACCTGTGATTTCATTGATATAGAAATTCCCCAGTGAGGAAATTCTCTCTAATAATGCAGGTCAGCACCTTTCTCCGGACCTTATCAAACTCAAGTAGAAACTGGATCCTTGCTGGCCACATACTGACTTGGAAAACCACAAATTACTATTATCTACATTATATTGTTGGGGCAGTTAAGCAGTATAGAATGGTGACCCTGAAGGAAGGAAGACTCATCTTCCTAAGTTCAAAACTATCCTCAGACACTTACTAGCTGTGTGACCCTGGGCAAGTCACTTAACTCTTTACCTCTGTTTCTTCATTTGTAAAACAAATGGGAGAAAGAAATAGAAAACCACTCCAGTGTCTTTGCCAAGAAAACCCCAAAGGGGTCTGGACTAAATGACAACAAAATGTTGTTTGGGCTTTTATTTGTTTTACAAAATGTTTCCCAATTACATTTTTTTAATAACCCTCACCTTTCATCTTCGAATCAATACTTGCTATTGTTTCCAAGGGAGAAGAGCAAAAATGGCTAGACAGCGGGAATTAAGTGACTTGCCCCAGCTATCACAGCTAAAAAATGTCTGAGGTCAGATTTGAACCCAGGATCTCCCATCTCTAGCCTTGATTCTCAACCCATTGACTATTTTCTGCTGAGCATTTGAGACCGCTGGCTTAGGGCACTGAGCGATTCAATGACTTGCTTTTGGTTGCATAGCCCATATCTTTCAGTGGCAGAAACTAAACCCAGGTCTTCCTGCCTCTAAGTTGGCTCTCTATCTACTACCCCATAATGTCTCTTAGAGCAACATGAACTTGTAATTTATTTTCTAGCAAGACTAATTATTGTGTCTATGAACCAAGACTAAGCAAGTTTGAAAAAACTAATTTTCTATTTTCATTTTTTTTAACCCTTACCTTGTATCTTCGCATCAATTCTAAGACAGAAGAGTGGCAAGGGTTAAGCAGTTGGAGTTAAGTGACTTGCCCAGGGTCACATAGGTATGACATGTCTGAGAACAGATGTGAACCCAGATCCTGATTCCATGCCTGACACTCTATTCACTGTGCAAAAAAAAAAAAAAAAAAAGAAAAGAAAAGAAAAGCTATTTTTCTCCACACCACCATCTTTTAGCAAGACATATTAGTCTCTACTTGATTTCTTTTACAAAACAGCTGAATTTCACTCAGGCCCTTTGTGAGTTTTACATTATAGGTTGGGATACCTTTTTTAAAAATGACATATGATCATCACATTCCTCTCTGGGGAGCACAAACTGCTACTTATGGCAAATATTCACACAACTTATTTTTATATATACAAGGAAATGTTCTATTTTTTTTTTGAGTTGTTGGGTTTGGGGGATTGTTTTTTAAAAGCTGAGGTAAGTGTCATTTAATATGGTGAGGATATGTTTTTCTGATTTTTAATAATGAGGCTAGCAGAGCAAATATTATAAAGAACAAACAATAAATTTTAGCCCCGAATGACAAATGGGAACGAGCAGTGCTGCAATGCAAAATGGTGGTTTGTTCTCCCAGATGTATGGTTCAAAAAGTCACACTCTTGTTGGCGTACCTATTGGATCACCTAATGGCTGTCTGTTTTCAGCCTTCAATTGGCACTGGGTCGTTCAGCTTCTATTCTGGTTGTTAATATATTTACTGTGGCAACCATTAATAAAAAAGCATGCTAATAACAATGAAATACAGCACCATTTGAAAAATGAGGTGCACGGGGACCCTAAAGAGTCTTATATCTGTCATTAAACCACAACACTGTATTATGAGTTACTACAGATTATTAAAATAATTGAATGTAGTTATTGCACTGAAATATGTCCCTTTTAGTCAGTAAGTGAAAGTAGACTTTGCTCTAATAAAGAACAATTCTAAGAAAGCACAACAAATGGCTCGTGCACAAGTCAAATCATAGGTGACAAATTTGTTTTCTTCCTGAAAAACCGCAAAACCCTCTCAATTGTCTTTTTCTGACCCATAGCGTGGTTAGTGCAAGCATTCCAGAGTTAAGTCAATTCACCTTCTGAGTTAGCCATCGTGAATAATCCAACAATATTCTCTAAACTGCTTCATGAAAGTCGAGGTGAAGACAAAGTCCCTGGGTGGGAAAGCAGCAGAGCAGTTCTCTCTTGGCTTCTCATCCTAAGCTCTAATGCCCCCCACCTTTCCCCAGCCATTTGCTTTAAACACAAAGTTTTCGATTCAAATCCATTTCCCTCTCTGTGAGCCCCCCCCCCCAAATACCAGCATTTTTTGGAAGGTAGCTACAGAAGAAGGCTTGAGAATGGACTTTTAGGGATAGAAGACCCTCAACTTGCATTTTGCAGATGAAGAATCAGTTTTGTACACTTTTGAAAACATTTAGGGATGCTCTCAAGCCAAAATATATTTGCATTTGCTATTTTGTTGTGGCTATTATTATACAGTCATATCTAAATCTTTGTGACCACATGGACCACCACATTCCAATACCGTCCATGAGATTTTCTTGGCAAAGATACTGGAGTAGTTCTCTATTTCCTTTCTCCAGTGGGTTAAAGTAAACAAAGGTTAAATGACTTGTCCAGGGCAACAGCTTCTAAGAGTCTGAGCCAGATTTGAACTCAATTTTTCCTGAATCCAGACCAGACAGTCTATCCACTGTTGCTTCAAAGGTGCCCTTCATAAGAGGGCCATGTGCCAGCCTCATAGCTTTGAAATGGACAGAAAACCTAGTTTTACTGCCCCCATTTTCTCCCTGTTATATAGAAAAATACAGGTGTCGTAGATCAGTCGTTCAGGCCTGTCTGACTCTTTGCTACCCCGTGGACCATACCATCCATGGAGTATTCTTGATCAAAATTCTGAAGTGGTTTGCCAGTTCCTTCTCCAGTGGCTTAAGGCAAACAGAGGTTAAATGGCTTGCCCAGGTTACAGCTACAATTACAATTAGTAACGAACTCCTATTGGAACTCAATCTTTCCCAACTTCAGGCTCTGGACTCTATCCACTGAGCTACCCCCCCCTGCTGCCTAAGGCACTAATGCATAGCTATTATCCCAAACCAGCCCTGAAGCACAAATGAACCCCTTTACCCGCCTTGCTTAGGGTCTCCATAGAGATCTTGCCTTGCTTTAAGAAAAATTCATAAATATGTACTTATTTTGATACAAACTGCACAAATGGGATGATGATAAACAAAAAGGATTCTTTATGAAAAGACTCCTCCATAGCATAAATGCCAATCTTAAAGCATTTTATAAATACTAACTAAAATCATCGTTATAATGATGATAAAATCATGAACTCCCAAGAATGGGATTTAATTTGATGTGAAATGCACAGAACTTTAGAGACGTGATCTTTCCCTAAAGAGAGGTCCAAAAACATGATCTGGGAAGGGAAAACCCCCTCCAAAAGATTGTGGGTCCGCAGGGAGCCCCAGGACATTGGGCTAACGTCCTCTGGAGACAGGACTGACGATTCTCTTAAAGATGATTGCTTTGATTACAGGTAGTCGAGAAGCCGCCTTCGTGTACGCCATCTCCTCCGCCGGCGTCGTGTTTGCCATCACCAGAGCCTGTAGCCAGGGAGAACTAAAATCTTGCTCCTGCGACCCAAAGAAGAAAGGAACTTCCAAAGACAGCAAAGGCACTTTTGATTGGGGCGGATGCAGCGATAACATTGACTATGGCATCAAATTTGCCCGAGCGTTTGTGGATGCCAAGGAAAGGAAAGGAAAAGATGCCCGAGCACTGATGAACCTTCACAACAACAGAGCTGGGAGGAAGGTAGGCAGCCAATGATTATCGTACATTTTATAGACTCAACTGCAGCTTACAGAGCATCTCACGAAAACCTTTCTTTGACTTTTCTTCAGTAGTTAGCTAAAAATGCAGATGGTAAGCCTGATTTTTCCTCTAGTGAATAGGCCCACACAGGGAAAGAGAGAGGCACCATCAAAGGAATAGGCTAGAAACACAGACTCGTGAACAACTTTGCCAATGTCTAAGCTAAACAACCAAAATCAGCCAAAAAGCAAGGATTTTGGTCAATCTTGGTTGTTTATACCAACCACCAAAATACTTTCTAGTATCCCCTCTTGTAGAGTCGTAGATTTTGAGCTGGTAGGACCTCAGAGGCTATATGGTCCAATTCAGGCTTAAGCAATTTAATTTATTTTTCTTCAATTGAATTGGTCGAATCCAGCAGTTGTTTTCAGCATTGTGTAGATGCTAAAATCGCCACAGTTATTCCATGGACATTTGGAGCCCCATATAAATGCCAAAGAGGCAGAGATATGCCATGGCACATCAGCTCTCCATATTTAGGGTGATTTTAGGGCATCTCTCATAAAAGTCAGGATGCCTAATAGCATGATAGTCGCCATCTCATTCATTGTTTGTTTGTTTTTTCCACTGCCAGACCAAGAGCTCACCAGCACAGAAAATGTCTGTTTTTTTATTTATAGTGGTACATGGGCTCATGAAGCATGAGAAAAGCCCAAAGTGGCACACTAGGTCCTTGAGGTTCTTAGGTCTCATCTACATGTAAATAATCTCTAACATTCCTATTAATCCCGTACATCGACATGGTAGTATGATCGAAACAATTTATGTTGTTGGATTTCTGCTCTTTATTCCATAATATACACAAGCCACAACTGTTTGGGGTGATCTACTGTTCTAGTCAGAACTGTTCTATAATGAGTTTCATGGCCAAGCAGGTAGACACAGTTATAATCCTTGAATTTTCTTCAACACAACTTAAGAATGTGATTAGGAAAATATATAAGAAAGTCAACATAAAAATTAAAAGATCCCAGTGGGACTTTAATGGGAAAAAGAAATAGAGAAGGATAAAAATCTGTTTGCATGAAAAACCTTTTACTAAGCCCAAAGAAAAAGAAAATCTGATTTAAAGAAACTTGGAAAGAAAAAACCCTTGGTCAGCACAAAAAATAAATAAATACATACATACATACATACATACATAAATAAGATGAGTGTGACCTGAACTGTTTACAAATAGTACCTTTCTTATTTTTATTAATTTATGGACATATGGTGATAACTGCCAAAGATATAGACTATCATTGTGCAATTCTACAGCTACAGGCAATTATTAGTTGTGCAATGGGATGGAAAAAATGCACATTGACCTTTTCTTAGAGTTAAGTATATAAGTTGTAAAATACAGTGTTTTTGAAAGGGATGTGCTGCTTACTTCTTCCGAGCTATGTACACAAACATTCTCTCACAAACATTCTCGACTGAATGTTTGAAAAGGAAATGTGTCAGAGAGGAAACTGACTTGCTGCAATAAAAATCTTAATTTTGATGAATGTATATCATCCCCTGTGGTCACTGTAAGTTCTGGAGAGCCAGAGATCTTAAGCTTCTTACTTTTAGAGATGAACAGCTGCTAGGATTCCGCTTTTGCCTTGCTCACCCTGCAGACTAATGATTAGTAGACAACTTCTGATCTTAATAAAAAATGAAAATGCAAACTTTAAAAAAATTTAAAAGATATTTTATTTGCCCAATTACATGTAGTAACAATTTTCCATATACGTTTTCTGAAGTTATAAGATTCAAATTTGTCTCCTTCCATCCCTTCTTTCCCCCCTTTCCTGGAGATTATAGGCAATTTGATCTAGGTTATATATGTGTTGTCATGCAAAACAAATTTCCACATTGTTCATTGTTGTGAGAGAATACTCTTATAAAACCAAAACTCAAAAGGAAAACACAAACTAAAGTGAAACATAGTATGTTTTGATCTGTATTCCAGCTCCAACAGTTCTTTTTCTGGAGGTGAATAGCATTCTTTCTCATATGTCCTTTAGAATTGTCCTGGATCATGGTATTGCTGAAAGTAACTGTCTCTTACATCTGATCATTCCACAATATTGTTACTGTGTACAGTGTTCTCCTGGTTTTGCTTATTTCATTCTGTATCAATTCATGCAGCTTTTTTTGAAATCATCCTATTTACCATTCCTTATAGCACAATAGTATTCCATCACCATCATATATCCCAATTTATTCAGCCATTCCCCAATTGATGGACATCCCCTCAATTTCCAATTCTTTGCCACTCCCAAAAGAGCTGCTAATAAATATCTTTCTACAAGTAGATACTATCCCCCCCCTTTTTATCTCTTTGGCATACAGACATGGTAGTGGTCTAGTATTACTGAATCAAGGGATATGAACAGTTTTATAGCCCTTTGGGGATAGTTCCAAATTGCCCTTCAGATTGGTTGGATCTGTTCACCAATAAAGCATTAGTGTCCCAATTTTGCTGCATCCCCTCCAACATTTATCACTTTCTTTACTATCACATTGGCCAATCTGATAGGTGTGAGGTAGTAAGTATTGAGAGTTGTTTTAATGTGCATTTCTCTAATCAAGAGGGATTTAGACCTTTTTTTCACATTATTAATAGCTTAGATTTTTTCATCTGAAAACTGCT
Source organism: Monodelphis domestica (assembly GCF_027887165.1). NCBI lineage: Eukaryota > Metazoa > Chordata > Mammalia > Didelphimorphia > Didelphidae > Monodelphis > Monodelphis domestica. The sequence goes on along the minus strand of NC_077231.1, from coordinate 185,156,747 downwards.
TGTTCATATCCTTTGACCATTTGTCACCTGAGGAATGGCTTGTATTCTTGTAAAATTGACTTCGTTCTTTATATATTTGAGAAATGAGACCTTTATCAGAGAAATTTGTCATGGAACCCTCCTCCCCCCATTTGTGGTTTCCCTTCTAATCTTGGTTACTTTGGTTTTGCTTATACAAAATCTTTTTAATTTAATATAGGCAAAATTATTCACTTGGCATCTTATAATGTTCTCTTTCTCTTGTTTTATCATAAATTCTTCACTTCTTCATAGATCTGTTAGCTAAATTATTCTATGTTTCCCTATATTGTATCACCCTTTATATCTAAACCATATACCTATTTTGACCTTATCTTTTGTTTAAGGTGTGAAATATTGATCTATCTGTAAGTTTCTGCCATACTGTTTTCCAGGTTTCCCAGCAGTTTTTATCAAATAGTGAGTTTTCTCACAAAAGCTGGCATCTTTGGGTTTATCAAACATGAGATTGCTAAGGTCATTTACCCTTGTATATTTTGTATCTAAACAAACTTTTAAAAATGTAGTTTCAATTCATGGTGGGCAAGTTATTCTTCAAAAAAATAGCCTAATGTCAATAGGTGTGAAATTTAAGAGTAAATGTGCTGAGAGGGAGCATGGCACAGTGGAGGAAGAGCCAACCTTGGAGACAAATCTCACCATATATATGTGTGTGTGTGTGTGTGTGTGTGTGTGTGTGTGTGTGTGTGTGTGTGTGTGTGTATGTATATATGTTGGTTCTGTGACCTTGGGCAAGTCACCTCAATTTTCAGTATTTCAGGCTATGACTATATAAATTGGAGAGCAAGGAACAATTTATGTTGGTAGAAAGAATCTCCTCATTGGGGGGCTACTATACCATAGGTCCAGTATAATTTTTTTCAAAAAATATATTAAGATAGACATACATCCCTCTTCTCTCTGCTTATAGTCTATATACCTTCTTTCTCTATTAAAAATAGTGGAATTATTGGGAGAACCTCTTGATCTGACATTTGCTATGCAAATTGGAAAGTAAAATTTTGATCTATAATTCAACACCATGAACAATATGGCATCCCTGCCTTCCTTCAAGGCTCAGCTAAAACCCCAGCTTCCACAGGAAACCTTTCCCAATTCCCCCTTCCTTCTAGTGCCTTACTTCTCTCGTTGTTTTAATCACCAATTTATCACATATGCAGACTGTGTGTACAGATTTATTTACATGTCTCCCCTATTAAATTTCAAGCTCCTTGAAGGCAGGGAATGTTTTTTGCCTTTCCTTACATATCTAGCACCAAGTGAAGTGCCTAGCACATGGTAGGAACTTAATTGACTGATAGACTGAAAAAAAACCACTTTTTCAACATTTTAAATAAATACCCAAGTAATTTATGAAAAGCAGCTGGTTAGAAAATCCTCATTTGGTTTTATGTGCTTATATTAGTTGAAGTTTTCAAAGGCTTCATAAAGATCCAATTTATGTTAACATCAATGAGTAGTAAAAAGTTTCCTCCCTCTATAATTGTTTTAAAAGCCACAAATTTGATAGTCCTTGTTGTGACCCATTTTTCTACCTCTTGAAAGAAGAAGCAGCATGATACAGTAAAGTATGTGTTGCAGTTGGAGCTAGGAATACCTGGGTTCAAATCCTACCACTAACATTTATATTTGTGACTTTGAGAACACTCAGTCCCTTCATACATCATTTGGACTAGAGAACCTCTGAGATCCTTTCTAAGTCTAAAGCTGTGATCCTATGTGATTATACTGTTGCTAAATTGTCCTAAGAAGACTGAAAGGTGGTGGGATGGGGGAGATTCTATTTAAAAACTTCCAGAGAGTAAAATTCCACAGCTTGTCTCAGCAACTCTTTTCCATGTCTTAGGAAGCTCTACTTTTGAAAACTTCTTCTTTATATTTAATAACAATTGAGGTATAATTTTAGCTCCCAAAACAATAATTGACAAGTATTCTCTATTCAATAGCTTTTCATGAGATCATAAATGTTTTCTTAAGTAACTGTCCAAGCTACTTTTCCCTAGAATAATTTGTTTTAAACAATTTTATGTCTATGCCAAAAGACTGACCTTCAGTCATTCTGGAAATTTCCTCAATCATATAGTTATTCTTGATTTCCACTCTACAAAACTAAAATTTACCCCCCACCTCATGCTAGATGTATTCTTATATAAATTATGCTTAGAGATTTTAGCTCTGTCCAGCAGAGCCAGTAAGAACTGAATCTTCAGGGTTTTTGTTTTTTCTAGTTTGCACTAAAAGTTCCTGTTCCCACTATTTATGGGGTCGTGTCCACATCCCTAGAACAGGAACAAGCTAATTAAATCAACTCTGAATTCACCCTTCTGACTGAATCTGGTTATCCTGTGAATAATTCCATCCTGGAATTCCATTCCTTGGAAATTTGATGTTCTTGACATTTGCAAAGAAACTAGCATCTATTTCTCTTTTTCTTAAAAAGAAAAAAATTAAGCAAGCAGTAGTATAGATAAAGATGACCTTCTTCTACTACCCTTAGAGTTTGGCTTAATAACATATCAGAGTACTATGAGCACATTATTAAACACCTACTTTATGAAGAACGTGGGGCTAGGTGCTAGGAAAGATAAATGCATAAAACACAGTTAATTACTGAGTACGGTAGCACACATGCCTAGAGACTCTGCTATTGGGGTAGTTGAGGCTAGCAGATTTTTTTAGTTTGGATGTTCCAAGCTATGTAGGACTAAAATCTATCTGGTGTCCACATTAAGTGTGGCACCAATATGGTGAGCTCCTATTATTATGGAGCTACTAAGTTACCAAAGGTGGGACTAATTGGTTTAGATAAGAAATGAAGGGGGTCAACACGAGTGGCCATTTTCATTTCCAGCCTGGGTGAGATAGACTTAGTCCCCCCAAAAAAGTATTTTTAAATTTACAAATTAATAAGCACAGTCTGAATCATCATATGGAGCACACTGCCCATAAGAACATCACACAAATCATGATATTTCTCAATAAGCCATGATAAGTATATATATATATATATATATATATATATATATCTTGATAATATTAGAGAGGTTCAGAACTAACACTTGTTGATACCCCAAGAGGAAAGAGCCTTACTTACAAGGGTTATCATGGAAAGTGTTTATAAGAGGTATCATCTGATTTGGACTGCAAAGAAACAGTAGGAATTCAGAAAGGAGAAGGATAAAGAATATTTCAAGAATAGGAATAGGTAATAATGTGAGCAAAGGCAGAGTAGTGGCTTACACATTGAGTATAAAGGACAGAGAATAGTGCACTTGGACTAGAATTCAATCCTTGTGGAGGGAAATAAGATGGCCCAGGCCAATCAAGATCAGTAAATACACTGAAGAGAACAAAAGCTTCAGAAGAGGGTACAAATAGGTCCATTTTGTCACTACCTTGTTAAATTTAAAATCAACTTAAAAAGAAAACCCTATGTAAACTAAGACCCTATAAGTTTCATATAAGATCCTATTTTGCATAATGGAATACTTGTATTTGATGATGATTGCTAAGTCCATAATTTTACATTTTTGTTTTTAAAAAAGGAGATAGCATGCTGCCATATTGTGGAGGATCCTGAATGCTGATAGGAGTTCAAATTTTGTTCTCTGAGCCATAGGAAGTCTCAGATTTCTAGCCACAAGAATTATATGAGAAGTTCTCCACATAAGCAAGATGGGTTTGGCAGCAGTACAAGGACAAATTGAAAGGAGAAGAAAGTGAGGATGGAGAAACCTGTTGGAAGATTATTTTAGTAGTCTGAGAGGGAGTGAAAAAGTGTACAAAGATGGCAGCTCTAGGAGTGGAGAGAAGGGAGATAGATATGAGAGATGTTACAGCAGTGACTGCTTGGATGGGAGAGATGATGGGAAGAGAGAGTGAATTAACATTTGTATATCTCCTACTATGTGCCAGGTTCTATGGTAAGCACTTTATAAATATTAGCTTTGATCCTCATAACAATCTAGGAGGAAGGTTCCTATTTTACAGTTGGAGAAACTGAGGCATACCAGTTATGTGACTTACTCAGGGTCACACAGCTAGTACATGAGTCTGAATTTGAACTCATGTCTTCCTGACTCCATGCCAACACTCTAGCCACTGAATCACCTAATAGCTTTTAATGTTGAATAGGGAAATGCTAATATCACACCAAGATTTTTTAATATCAAAACCTTAATAAACTGGAGGGTCACTGGCAGAAAGAGTGAAGTCAAAAGACTAGGTTTAGGGAGTTTGTTATGTGTTCACTTTGAGATGATATGTCCATGTGGATGTGTCTTAGAGACAGCCTGAGAGGGAAATCCTAAGCTAAGAACAAAAAACAGGGCTAGAAATACTACTTACTGAATAACCAGGGAGAAACAAAGTGAAAGAGCTTACTTGTAGGAGTCATGAATTTTGACAAAGGAAATTATAGAAGATTTTTTAAAAGTGTAGAAGTTCCGTACCCTTTTAATCAAATAATGAATGTGTTAGATTAAGCCAGTATTTTGGAGAGGTCTGTGATCTCATCAATAAGAATTGTCTATACTATTCTATCCTGTGCAGTTCTTATCCATCTTCCTCCATAAATAACCATCCTCCCTTCCATTCCTCCTGCCCCTCCTCTCCTAACACACTGGAGGTTTTGACATTTGACATTTCCGAAGTACCACTCAAGCACTTGTGCCAATCTAGAGTTCATCTTTTTTCCTTTGTATCCCCAGGACCTGCCAATGGTAGGCAGTTAATGAGAGATTATTAGTTGATTAATTGAGGAATTTTAGATATATATATATGTAATATATATATATTCTAAAAATAAATATATATATATATATACACATATATATATAAGTAGCTGACATACTTCTCCATCATATAGTTCCTGCTTCTACCTACCACATCTCTCCATTACTCTATAGAGGACCTGCAATTTTGATTCTTTGGAGATTAAAATGTTCCATTGTTTCCAGTCATGTAAACTTAGCAGGAAAATAAAAGCTCTTTGTCCCTCCATAGTACCTAAGATCTATTTATCTCTCTCTCTCTATCTATATATATATGTGTGTGTGTATATATATATATATATATATATATATAATACATATGTATATGAATAAACTTTCTCACTGAGGTGCCCACAAAGTGTGAGGATGAGGTATTCATCCATTTGGTTTTTCCTATGTGAATGTCTCAAAGCTAATCACAGCTACTCAAAAGAGATTGGTCTAGCAATTCACATGGAAAAATACCTTTTGGAGGATTTGTGCCTTCCTCTTTTATGCCTTGTTTGGTATCATCAGGGGGTCATTAAACAATGTTACTTTGTGATTGGACTGATCAAGGGATCTTAAATGATATGAGAATAAACATAGGAGATACCTTGTTGATGGGAAGGCTACATTTTGACCCAGCCAGTTAAACATTTGTTATTGTTAGAATTTTTTTTTAAATCAGCAAGCAATAAACAAAGTGGAATCTTATGTTTTCTGCACTCTTCAATTATGTGGCTATGAATGTGGTCTGCTGTAGAAAATAATCTGGGAAACTCTGCCAATTTTTTTAACATATTTTCACTAAGTGTACCTTTGATTCTCATAAAGATTTCATAGAAAAGAATATGAAGGGATATGAGTAAGTAGTTTTGTTAATCTCTCTCTCTCTCTCTCTCTTTCTCTCTCTCTCTTTTTGAATGTTAACCTACATGATCCCCCCCTTTTTCTTTTTTTAATATCTTCTCCTTGTCATACCTTGAAGACTGACTCTTGAGTGACTTCAAACTTGTAGAATCATCACCATGAATTTTTCCTTTGTGTATTCATTCTGGTCCAGTCACTGTTCCCAAACTTTATCTTCTTTCAATGCTATTTATATTTTTTCACAGGGCACTTTGGGTATAGTTACCCAAAGATGGTGTCCACTATCATTAGTGATGAAAATAGATTACTTTAGAAGCACCGGAAAATCTGTCAACAAAAATACCGATGAGCATAAAACTATGGTCAGAGCCCAATGGAAATTAGGCCAGATTCTGAATAGCAATACCCATTAAAGTTCACCTTTATTAATGTTTTACAGTTTATAAAGCACTTTGTTAATAGCAACCCAATGAACTAGATATTCTAGGTGTCATTTCCCCGAATTTAAAACGAAAGAAGCTCAGCTAGTAAATGTAAGAACCAAGACTTTCCAAAGCCAAGCTTTTGTCTTCAAATAATGATGCACAGCATAGTTACTGTATAAATGCTCATTGCTAACATATACTCCATCATTATTATACCTATTAAGGATGAGTAGGTAAAAATTTGATTATGTTTTGCTTGTGGCAAGACATTTTGAATCTAACTCTAGGATTAGTATATAGTATTCCCTCACCATAAACTTCCCTTTTCTCCTCCTGAGCCCATTAAATACCAACCTATGACACCTGGATAGAAAATTATTATACTGGACATTTGTCTCAGGGAGCAGAAAACCAAAAAAATGAATATTATCAACAAGGTTTTTGGACAATATGCCTTTTTCATAAAACTATTTAAAAACTCAGCTTGGATTACTATCTTTTCCACTTTGATGGAAGTTAGACAGTAACAATGTGATTTGGGTTTGCAGTTTATCTGAATGTTATTAACTTGAACATTTTTATGTAGTTATTGATAATTCATGTTCTTCTTTTGCAAACTTCCCATTCAGATCCTTTGTTTACCAATCTTGTAGAGAACAACTATTACTCTTTATTCATTTGAGTCAATTCATTGTAAATTTTAGACGTCAAACTTTTAGCTGAAGGGTTTGAGAAACAAATTTTTCCTAGTTTTTTCTAATTCAAGACATTGATTTTTTCCTATAAAAGTTTTATTTTTACATATTCTTTATTATAATTTCTTCCAAATCATAGCTTCTTAAATATCATGAGGTACAAATTTTTGAAATATATTGTTCTATTTTAAATATTTTATGTATTATTTCTTTATCAATATTCATTAATGATACTGGTCTATAGTTCTTTCCTTGATTTGCATATTTAAAAGCCATTTATATAGGATTAGAATTATTTTTTATTTAAATATTTGATAAAACTCACTTATGGTTCCTAGTGATGGCCTATTCAACTTTTTACTCAATATTAGCTTGTCTAAAATAGCTTTTTTTCTTTTGTAAACTTAGGTATTTTATGTATTTAGTAGTTTTCAATCACTTCTTTTATATTCAGTTTTATTATATAAGAAATATAAAATAATTTCATATACTCTACTAAATGTGTAATTATACTATTTTAGAATTATTTCTTTTTAATTTTTACTATTTGCTGTGATTTACTCTTCCATTTAAAAAAAAATTTAGATTTTTTGGTTTTCCTCTCTTTTTTAAAAAAATTAATTTAGCTAATAGTTTGTTAACTATTGATCTTTCAAAAATAATTCTTGGTTTTCTTTATTAAATCAGTTTTTAAAATTTTTTAAAGCTATTATCCTTTGATCTTCATACTCTCTCTCTCTTTTTTAATGAAGCAGATAGTTGGCAGGGTGGATAGTGTGCTGGACTGGAATAAGGAAGACCTGAGTTCAAATGTAGCCTCTGATATTTACAACTTTTGTGACCCTAATCACTGAATGCTTCAGTTTGCTCATCCGTAAATGGAGAGACTAAGAGCACTAGCCTCCTCAAGTTATTAGGGAGATAAAATAAAATATTTGCAAAGTGTCTTGTGAACCTTAAATCACTATATAAATGCTAACTATTATCGTTTTTATTATTATACTTATTTATATTGATCTACCATGACTTCATTTATAAATCTCTCTCTCTCTCTCCCTCCCTCCCTCTCCCATAGAGAAAATTCAGTTCATTAGCATTCTCTTTTTCTCTTTGTTTAGTAGAATGTAAAGATTTTCATTTTTATCTTTGTATCCCTAGTGCCTTGTACAGTGAAAGTGCTTCATAAATGATAATTGAATTGCATTGTTAATATAAGCATCCTTCAAAATACATTTGACTTTAAGCATTTCTCTGGTTGCACCTCATAATTTATTATCGATTGAATCATTATTATCATCAACAATATAAATTTATTATTTCTTTAATCTTTGACCCAATCATTCTTGAGCAAATAATTTTATTCAACTTTCAGACCTTTATCTTTTGATCTCATCTCCTTTACTGATTAGTGTTTTAGTTGCATACCATCTACAAAAGTAGCATTTAAAAATGTAGGTTTTTGCACATTTACATTATTTATACCTCTGTTTATATTCAATTTCACAAATGTCCCATGTATATTTGAGTAAAGAGGAAATTTTCTAATAAACCATTATTACATTTTAATTTATTACATGATTATTACATATTATGTAGTTACACTTCTCTCAATGTAACTACCAAACCTAATTTTTCCAACAATGTTATTTAATTATATAACTTCTTTCCTGTCTTTATTCAACTTAGCAGATTCTCAAAGAGGCATTCTGAAATTTCTTACCACTAATATTTAATAAATAAAACCTTTTGTAATTCAGTTAGTTTCCTTTAAAAAGGTGATCTCTTTACCATTAGATGTGTATGGATAAAATACATGTATATACATACATATGCATTTAATATTCATGTACTTTCATGATCAGTAGTTGCTATCCTTAGTTCTATGAATTTTATATAACTTTACATTGTATTTATCCAAAGGCATCCCTTCCATTCCTGATATTCTGAAGTTAGAAAATATATAATAGATTGCTTCAATCTCTCATTTTAAACCTATCACAATATGTTTCTGTATTATATGGGTCTCATTGATGCAATATGCTATAGAGCCTTATCTGTTTATCATTTTGTAACATTCTTTTTATAGGTGAATTTGTGCCTTTAATACTCAAAGTTGCAACTGTTAAATTTCATTTTCATCTATCATACTCTACTATAATCTTTTTCTGGTTAAGAAAACATAAAATTTACTTTATTTCCCTTTAGTTAATCTAATTCTAGGTTTATGTACATATATAAGCTCTTTTCTTGACACTCATCCATGGCTTTAGACATAGCTTGAATTCCAGATTGAAATGCACAGTCATCTCAACCTTAACCCATAGCACCAACTTCACATTTTAGATTAGTTCAATTCCCTCTGAATTCTTTTAGACTTTTGACTTTCCTTTCCTTCCCTTCTTTACATAAATATTCTCTCTCATTACATACTCATATTTTTCAGGTACATAAACAAATATATAAGTGATCTTTTATCTATATATCTATTTTACACAAACACACATTATAATTTAAAATTTAGTGTTTACTCTGTACTCTGTCCTATATAGGAGTATGTCCTTTAAGATTACCTGCTCTCCCATCTCCCCACCAGTTACCCTCTTGCATGTTTGGTATTTGTCATGACTACAGTGACAGAATTTTCTCTTTTTAATACTTCATCACTTTATTTTGTATTTTTTGATAATATATAATGTATACACAAATACTTAAATGTATCTGTGATGCCATCAATATGAACATTCCCTCAAATGATTCATAATCCATTCATGTTTGTCCAACTTCTGAAACTTTCTGGTCCAAGTTCTCCTATAAGTTCACCACAAGGGGTCTGTCCAACATGCTGGGAGCCTTTCTCACTTTATCATGACATAAGAAGGATACTAGTCGTGTACACGAATATTTTTATTTATCTTTTTTGGAACTCTCCCATCTTCATTTGCAATTTCTTTGATAACATCCTTTATTATGGTTCTTTGCAGTTCCTAATTGGTTATATGTTACAGTCTACTAATACCTATGACTTATTTTTCCATTGCTTTCTGCATGATATTCACTTTAAATTCTTTGGAAACTATAACATTCTATGACATCTACAGATCATACTTCTAGTAGGATACTGGCATTAAAAATGTTGGTCTTGGTCATTGTTCATTTGGAATGAATATGCCCAAGAGGCAGATATTGGTATATCAACTCTATATGTTGTTCTTTTAACTGCATGTTATAATTTGGACTATATCCATTCTCAATCATGTCTAGACTGTTAGGAAAAAGTCTTTGGAATGATGACAAACCTCATCTAGGAAGCTCTGTAATGTTCTGGGGTTTTATATGACGAGCTCAAAGTCATCTTCAAATAGAAGCATTTGGACAGGCTCACCAATTTAGCAAATACTACCTCTCCTTGAACTATGCCTTGGATGTTCTTGATCATAGTAGTAAACACTTTTAGGGAGAATTCATCTTCCATTTTTGTGCCTGATATTTATGATCAGAGTGCTGTTGGTCAAGGTTATCTCTTTTTGCTACATATTTCAAGAAATTTCAGATAATTTTGATTTCTAGATGGGGCATGCCTAGTTAGAAGAGAGCAGTGAAAACAGTGTTTGTTTGTTTTTTAACACTTACCTTTTGTCTTTGACCATGTATTAGTTACAAGGCAGAAAAGTGATAATGGCTAGGCAATTGGGGTTAAGTGACTTGCCTGTGGTTATACAGCTAGGAAGTATCTGAGGCCAAATTTGAACACAGGACCTCCCATCTCTGGGCCTGGCTCTCAATCCACTAAGCTATTTAGTGGCCCCCAGAAAGCAGTATTTTGATCTACAAAATAGGAAACTTTATTAAAGTCCAGACATAATCATCAAAGTAGAATCTTGAATTTTCCACATCTTTTGGTCAGCTATAAAACAGTAAAGATAGTGAACTGAAGAATGTCACTTGCAACAATTTACCTATTCAATATTAATGTCATCATCATAAATGTCTGCAACAGGTGCTTATAGAAGTATCATAAACATCTTATAGCTCTTGTGTATAATTGAAAATTTGTTACTTTAAAAAAAGAACTACATTTCCCAGGAGCCCACTAACTTCCTGTCATTATGTACTTCTTTTAAATAGAGGATATTAGGTGGGGGTGTGGAGGATCCCGCCTTTTTGGGCTTGAAGGCAAGGATTGTAAGCACAGGGGCTTTGAAATGGCTGATCAGCCATGGGAACACGATTTTTTTAAATTTTGCATTCCTTTTATTCCTTTATTTCTAATGATCATTAACAAATCTCCTAAAATGTATACTTTTTTGTTATTGAGATCTAATTATAATTTTTACATTTTTGGTGATCAGAAGTTGGAGAAAAAAAACTCTCAATTTTTTAAGATAGCCTAGATAAAATTTTAAGCCATGTTTTTCCTGCCAAGGCTTTTTGTCCCACACCCACCCACACCCACCCACACCCACTCCCCTCAGTTTGCAAACTTCGAGAGAACTTCAAACTCTGTACCTGAGCTGCTGCTGATTTTTTGTTTTTTTTTATTTCCCCACTTTTTGCCTGGTCTCCCTCCCTACCGGCCAGGCTGTTTTTTAGCTGGGGGACTCTTGGCTGAGAAGAGATAAGCTGCTTCTCTTGCCCTACCTCTGGCATTGCTGCTCCTGATTCTGCTCACACAAGTTGTTAAATCCCAGCGGCCTGCTTCTGCTCTTCCTCCTGCTCTGGCCCCAGCCCCAGGCCTAGCCCTGGGCCCCGACCCTAGGAGCTGCCCCTGTGGCTAATGCTTTTGGTGCGCTAATTGCTGCTGCCAAGAAGCTAGGAGTTCTTGGAGCCACTCTCAGGGCAGCTGGTAAAAAGACCAGGGTGTGCTTTCCCTAGGCAATAATTAGCCTCTACATGGCAGGGGACCTCAGGGGGGGAAAGGGAAAGAAGTTTACTCTTCCAAACAGGAAGTAAAAATTGCAAGCATGGCACATTTTATGAAAGAGCAGTACCTTGCCTATTTCAAATAGCTTCCAGTTTTAGGTTGGTTTTTTTCTTTCTACCACGGATCCTTTCAATTATCTTGCCTGAGATTCAAGGGAGAAATTTATCTCCCAACACCATTTGCCATTTGGGCTTGCATAGTTTCTAAGATTCATCCAGTTTGAGATTCCCCAAGCCCATGTTCTCCCTTGCTATGGGGAAATCACTAAGCCTCTTGTATCACTTACAAAAAAACTTGGTCCCTGAACCACTTAAATTAGAAATGGAACACCTAACAGCTCTTTCAAATTTAAAACAGGCTATCCTGTCTGCCCCTGCTCTAGGCATCCCAAATTATGATAAACCATTTACCCTATATGTACATGAATAAAAAGGAGTAGCTTCAGGTGTTCTAACTCAACTTTTGAGACCTGCTTAATGCCCAGTAGCCTATTATTCAGCCAAACTGGACCCAGTAGCTGTTGTAGCACCACCATGCCTTATGGGAGTGGCTGCCATGGCTTTATTAGTAACCAAATCAGCTGATCTAGTATTGGGATGCCCTCTGATTATAATGTGCCCACACAAGATTGAGACATTGTTATTAAGACATAGGACACAGGCATTTACTGACCAAAGGATTACTAGATATGAGATAACCCTATTAAACAATGAACATATCACCATAAAATGCTGTGGAGTAATTAATCCTGCAAACTTGCTCCCCAATTTGCCAACTTCCAGAGAACCTATACACAATTGTATATCTTTATTGTCCATTGCTGATAAATCTTATAATGACTTACTGGACACTCCATTGGATAATTCAGATTTAATATTGTTTACAGATGGGTTTTCATTTATGAGAGATGGTGTATGCTATACTATGCAGGAGCTGCAGGATTTACTAAATTTGATACTCTCTGGTCAACTTCCTTACCCTCAAATGTAAGCACACAAGGTACAGAACTCACAGCGTGGAAACATGCCTGTATCATTGCAAAAGATAAAAGAGTCCCAATTTACACAGATTCCCACTATGCCTTTGGTACATGCCATGCTTTGGGAATGCTATGGGATTCTTAACATCAGCTGGAAAATGTATTGCCAAACCTTATTACTGAACTTCTTTCTGCCATCTAGCTCCCCGAAGCCTGTCATTCACTGCTCTGCACACACAGGTGGCACTGACCCTATTTCCAAGGGAAATAACCAAGCAGATAACGTAGCCAAACTAGCAGCCTTAGGACTTGAATTAATTTTGCCACTAACAATTACTGATGATTTGGATCTACCCCTTTCCTATAATAACAAGGAAGTGGGAAAATGGAAGCAAAAATTTTAAGCAAAACAGATTAATGGAGTATGAGTGTCATCTGAAGGAAAACCCCTGCTCCCTAGAAGTTTTTACCAACAAATTTGCCAGTCTATTCATAAAAATGGTCACTTTGCACCCAGGGCATTGTGGACTCTGGTAAAAGAGTATGGCTAGCCCCTGGTATAACTACTATAGCCTCTAAAGTATGTACAGCCTGCCCTACCTGTCAGGCCTTTAATCAACACACCTTTCAAAGGTGTGGCAAAGCCTTTGGTGGTCGTCTTCTCACGTACATACTATTTGAACATCTACACATTGATTTTATCTCTATACCAAAAGCTGGACAGTATAAATTTTGTCTGGTCATAGTCAATCAGCTGACCAGGTGGCCTGAAATGTTTCCTACTGCTCAGGCCACATCTGCTTTTGTTGACAAAGACCTTTTAAAAGAAATTATTCCCTGTTTTGGCCTGCCAGCATGTATTAACTCAGAGAGAGGAACTCATTTTACTGACTTAGTCATCACAAATTTATTCATATTTGGGGCCTAAATTTCATACACTTCATACATTTAAAACTATGATTGGACTTCCGGTTAAGATGGCGGCTTAGAGAAAGCTAAAGCTCAGATCTCCGAAAACCCTTCCCGACCGATCTCAAACGATAAGCTCCTAAGGCGCCGAAATTCAAAACGATCAACAGCACAGACCCTGGGAACCCTCCTCCTGGACCTGGACCCAGATCAAAAGGTACGGCTCCCCTTAAAAGCCAGAACCCGAGATCACTCGGACCTCAGGGGTAGGAGCGCAGAGTCCAAGGCTCCGGGAAGCCGCAGCCCGGCCGGGCTCAGAGAGCAGAACCCTCGAGTCCCAGTGAAAGTTACTGCCTGGGGCTTCCGCTGCAGAGAGCTGGTCTAAACAACAGCAACCCTCAGGGCGGGCAAGACAGCCTCACGGGCTGGATCCTGCTATCCAAGTCTCAGTGAAAGTCCTTGCCCGGAGCTTGGGGAAGCTGCAGCCCATCCCCCCGCAGGCCGACGAAACAGCCTCACTGCCAGCGATTCTGAAGGCAACTTCCGGAAAGCGAGCCGGGGGGGGAGTGTGGCCTCGTGGTCCGACCCTTCCATTCCAGTTCCAGTGAGGCATATTCAGTTTAACCCAGGGAAAGCTCATAGAACCATCTGCCCAGGACTAAAGCCTCTGATCACACCAGACAGAGATAAGAAAAGCTAATCCTCCACATTCAGAGATGACAAACTCCACAGAAGCACAGAAGCCCCAAAATACCAAGAAAAATAAGAAGAAAGGGGCGACTTTGGACACATTCTATGGAGCCAAAATACAAAATACAGAGCAGATAGAAGAAGATATACAAGAAAATTCTCCAAAATCTTCCAAAGGAAATAGAAACTCTCCACAAACCCATGAAGAATTTGAATCAGAAATGACCAAAAAGATGGAAGCCCTCTGGGAGGAAAAGTGGGAAATAATGCAAAAGAAATTCATGCATCTACAAAACCAGTTTGACCAAACTGTAAAAGAAAACCAGGCTTTAAAGCAAGAACTAATAAAGCAAAGCCAAAACACCAAGAAATTAGAAGAGAACATAAAATATCTCACCGACAAGGTGATAGATCTGGAAAATAGAGGGAGAAGAGAAAATTTAAGAATAATTGGACTCCCAGAAAAGCCAGAAATAAACACCAAACTGGACATGGTGATACAAGATATAATCAAATAAAATTGCCCAGAGATTCTAGAATAAGGGGGCAATACAGCCACTGACAGAGCTCACAGAACACCTTCTACACTAAACCCCCAAAAGACAACTCCCAGGAATGTAATTGCCAAATTCCAAAGCTATCAAACAAAAGAAAAAATCCTACAGGAAGCCAGAAAAAGACAATTTAGATATAAAGGAATACCAATCAGGGTCACACAAGACCTTGCAAGTTCTACTCTGAATGATCGTAAGGCATGGAACATGATCTTCAGAAAGGCAAGAGAGCTGGGTCTCCAACCAAGAATCAGCTACCCAGCAAAACTGACTATATACTTCCAAGGGAAAGTATGGGCATTCAACAAAATAGAAGACTTCCAACTTTTTGCAAAGAAAAGACCAGAGCTCTGTGGAAAGTTTGATACCGAAAATCAAAGAGCAAGGAATACCTGAAAAGGTAAATATTAAGGAAAGGGGAAAAATGTTATCTTCTTCTTTTACTCAAACTCTCTTCTATAAGGACTACATTTATATCAATCTATGTATACTAACATATGGGGAAAATGTAATGTATAAATAGGGGGTAAAGAAAGACCAAATAGAATAATGGTTCTCACACAAAGATTCACATGGGAAGGGGAGGGGAAGAAAACTCCTATAAGAAGGAGAGGAAGAGGGGGGGGGTTTACTTAAACCTCAATCTCAGGGAAATCAACTCTGAGAGGGAAAAACATCCAGATCCATTGGGATCTTGAATTCTATCTTACCCAACAAGGGTAAGGAGAAGGGAAAACCAAGGGGGGGAAGGGGAGAGGGAGAACAAAAAGGGAGGGAAAGAGAGGGGGGAGGGGGAGGGAAGAAAAAGGGAGGGACTAAAAAGGGAAACATCAAGGGAGGGGACAAGGGGCACTGATTCAAAGTAAATCACTGGACTAAAAGGTAGAGCCCAAGAAGAAAAGGTTAGAATTAGGGAAGGCAATCAAAATGCCAGGGAGTCCACAAATGACAATCATAACTTTGAACGTGAATGGGATGAACTCACCCATAAAACGTAGACGAATAGCAGAATGGATTAGAATCCAAAACCCTACCATATGTTGTCTTCAAGAAACACACATGAGGCGGGTTGACACCCACAAGGTCAGAATTAAAGGATGGAATAAGACCTTCTGGGCCTCAACTGATAGAAAGAAGGCAGGAGTGGTAATCATGATATCTGATAAAGCCAATGCAAAAATAGACCTGATCAAAAGGGATAGGGAAGGTAATTATATTTTGTTAAAAGGGACTCTAGACAACGAGGAAATATCATTAATCAACATGTGTGCACCAAATAATATAGCACCCAAATTTCTAATGGAGAAACTAGGCGAATTGAAGGAAGAAATAGACAATAAAACCATACTAGTGGGAGACTTAAACCAACCATTATCAAATTTAGATAAATCAAATCAAAAAATAAATAAGAAAGAGGTAAAAGAAGTGAATGAAATCTTAGAAAAATTAGAATTAATAGACATATGGAGAAAAATAAATAGGGATAAAAAGGAATACACCTTCTTCTCAGCACCACATGGCACATTCACAAAAATTGACAATACATTAGGTCACAGAAACATAGCACACAAATGCAAAAAAGCAGAAATAATGAATGCAGCCTTCTCAGATCACAAGGCAATAAAAATAATGATTAGTAATGGTACATGGAAAACCAAATCTAAAACCAATTGGAAATTAAACAATATGATACTCCAAAACCGTTTAGTTAAAGAATAAATCATAGAAACAATTAATAATTTCATCAAGGAAAATGACAATGGCGAAACATCCTTTCAAACCTTTTGGGACGCAGCCAAAGCGGTAATCAGAGGCAAATTCATATCCCTGAAAGCTTATATTAACAAACAAGGGAGAGCAGAGATCAATCAATTGGAAATACAATTGAAAAAACTCGAAAGCGATCAAATTAAAAACCCCCAGCAGAAAACCAAATTAGAAATCCTAAAAATTAAGGGAGAAATTAATAAAATCGAAAGTGATAGAACTATTGATTTAATAAATAAGACAAGAAGCTGGTACTTTGAAAAAACAAACAAAATAGACAAAGTACTGGTCAATCTAATTAAAAAAAGGAAGGAAGAAAAGCAAATTCACAGCATTAAAGATGAAAAGGGGGACAGCACCTCCAATGAGGAGGAAATTAAGGCAATCATTAGAAATTACTTTGCCCAATTATATGGCAACAAATACACCAATTTAGGAGAAATGGATGAATATATACAAAAATACAAACTGCCTAGACTAACAGAAGAGGAAATAGAATTCTTAAATAATCCCATATCAGAAATTGAAATCCATCAAGCCATCAAAGAACTTCCTAAGAAAAAATCCCCAGGGCCTGATGGATTCACCTGTGAATTCTATCAAACATTCAGAGAACAGTTAACCCCAATACTATACAAACTATTTGACATAATAAGCAAAGAGGGAGTTCTACCAAACTCCTTTTACGACACAAACATGGTACTGATTCCAAAACCAGGCAGGTCAAAAACAGAGAAAGAAAACTATAGGCCAATCTCCCTAATGAATATAGATGCAAAAATCTTAAATAGGATACTAGCAAAAAGACTCCAGCAAGTGATCAGAAGGATCATTCACCATGATCAAGTAGGATTCATACCAGGGATGCAGGGCTGGTTCAACATTAGGAAAACCATCCACATAATTGACCACATCAACAAGCAAACTAGCAAGAACCACATGATTATCTCAATAGATGCAGAAAAAGCCTTTGATAAAATACAACACCCATTCCTATTAAAAACACTAGAAAGCATAGGAATAGAAGGGTCATTCCTAAAAATAATAAACAGTATATATCTAAAACCAACAGCTAATATCATCTGCAATGGGGATAAACTAGAGGCATTCCCAATAAGATCAGGAGTGAAACAAGGATGCCCATTATCACCCCTACTATTTGACATTGTACTAGAAACACTAGCAGTAGCAATTAGAGAAGATAAAGAAATTGAAGGCATCAAAATAGGCAAGGAGGAGACCAAGTTATCCCTCTTTGCGGATGACATGATGGTCTACTTAAAGAATCCTAGAGATTCAACCAAAAAGCTAATTGAAATAATCAACAACTTTAGCAAAGTTGCAGGATACAAAATAAACCCACATAAATCATCAGCTTTTCTATATATCTCCAACACAGCTCAGCAGCAAGAACTAGAAAGAGAAATCCCATTCAAAATCACCTTAGACAAAATAAAATACCTAGGAATCTATCTCCCAAGACAAACACAGGAACTATATGAACACAACTACAAAACACTCGCCACACAACTAAAACTAGACCTGAACAAATGGAAAAACATTAACTGCTCATGGATAGGACGAGCCAATATAATAAAAATGACCATCCTACCCAAACTTATTTATCTATTTAGTGCCATACCCATTGAACTACCAAAATACTTCTTCACTGATTTAGAAAAAACCATAACAAAGTTCATTTGGAAGAACAAAAGATCAAGGATACCCAGGGAAATAATGAAAAAAAACACATACGATGGGGGCCTTGCAGTCCCTGACCTAAAACTATATTACAAAGCAGCAGTCATCAAAACAATTTGGTACTGGCTAAGAAACAGAAAGGAAGATCAGTGGAATAGACTGGGGGAAAGCGACCTCAGCAAGACAGTATACGATAAACCCAAAGATCCCAGCTTTTGGGACAAAAATCCACTATTCGATAAAAACTGCTGGGAAAATTGGAAGACAGTGTGGGAGAGACTAGGAATAGATCATCACCTCACACCCTACACCAAGATAAATTCAAAATGGGTGAGTGACTTAAACATAAAGAAGGAAACCATAAGTAAATTGGGTAAACACAGAATAGTATACATGTCAGACCTTTGGGAGGGGAAAGGCTTTAAAACCAAGCAAGATATAGAAAGAATCACAAAATGTAAAATAAATAATTTTGACTACATCAAACTAAAAAGCTTTTGTACAAACAAAACCAATGTAACTAAAATCAGAAGGGAAACAACAAATTGGGAAAAAATCTTCATAGAAACCTCTGACAAAGGTTTAATTACTCATATTTATAATGAGCTAAATCAATTGTACAAAAAATCAAGCCATTCTCCAATTGATAAATGGGCAAGGGACATGGATAGGCAGTTCTCAGATAAAGAAATCAAAACTATTAACAAGCACATGAAGAAGTGCTCTACATCTCTTATAATCAGAGAGATGCAAATCAAAACAACTCTGAGGTATCACCTCACACCTAGCAGATTGGCTAACATAACAGCAAAGGAAAGTAATGAATGCTGGAGGGGATGTGGCAAAGTAGGGACATTAATTAATTGCTGGTGGAGTTGTGAATTGATCCAACCATTCTGGAGGGCAATTTGGAACTATGCCCAAAGGGCAACAAAAGAATATCTACCCTTTGACCCAGCCATAGCACTGCTGGGTCTGTACCCCAAAGAGATAATGGACAAAAAGACTTGTACAAAAATATTCATAGCTGCGCTCTTTGTGGTGGCCCAAAACTGGAAAACGAGGGGATGCCCATCCATTGGGGAATGGCTGAACAAACTGTGGTATATGTTGGTGATGGAGTACTATTGTGCTAAAAGGAATAATAAAGTGGAGAAGTTCCATGGAGACTGGAACAACCTCCAGGAAGTGATGCAGAGCGAGAGGAGCAGAACCAGGAGAACATTGTACACAGAGACTAATACACTGTGGTATAATCGAACGTAATGGACTTCTCCATTAGTGGCGGTGTAATGTCCCTGAACAACTTGCAGGGATCCAGGAGAAAAAAACACCATTCATAAGCAAAGGATAAACTATGGGAGTGGAAACACCGAGGAAAAGCAACTGCCTGAATACAGAGGTTGAGGGGACATGACAGAGGACAGACTCTAAATGAACACTCTAGTGCAAATACTATCAACAAAGCAATGGGTTCAAATCAAGAAAACATCTAATGCCCAGTGGACTTACGCGTCGGCTATGGGGGGTGGGGAGGAGGAAAAGAAAATGATCTTTAACGAATAATGCTTGGAAATGATCAAATAAAATATATTTAAAAAAAAAAACTATGATTGGCGAACTATGCACGAAGACTCATTTAAAATGTCCTGACATTCTACCTTTAGCCCTATTTTATCTCAGAAGCACACCCAGAAATGATTTATACATCTCTCCATTTGAGATGCTATTTGGATATCCACCTATTCAGGCACAACCATTTACCCCTGCCTATACCTCATTGTTAGGAGGAGATACAACCATTGCCACATATATCAGAAAATTACAAACAAAATTGCAAGAACTCCACAACTATGGAGCTGATGTTCAAGCAGGCCCCATAGACTTCTCACTTCATGATTTAAACCCAGATGATAATGTGTACATAAAGAATTTCAAACATACTGGGTCAACTGAATCTCCTTATGATGGACCATTCCAAGTCCTATTAACCACATCGACAGCTATTAAAATTGGGGAGAGGGACTCATGGATTTTTGTAGTCATGTAAAATGAGTACCCTCTATTTATAAGGAATAATTACTTGTATTGCTTGTATTTGATCATTGATTATGATAAGACTTCCCTATTGATGGATCTGTACTATTTGGTTGCACTTTATTTGTGCCATACAGTATTTTATTTTTCCTCTCATTTTTTGCATTTTAAGCATGTCACCAGTATTGAGAAGATTTTCTTTTAACTATTTTTTATTTTTGCAATAAAATAAGCTAAGATGTCCATTTGCTTAGCATATAAATGCATACCCAAAAGCTTTAGACTATGGAAACCTGCCATTTATTGATAAATATTATGGGGCTATGATTAATGTTTGTGTCTGATTCTAGGAAATGGGATCAAAAAGGAGCACAAACTTTATTTCTACAATGCCAGTGAAGCAAGGACTTAACGTGAATAGTGCCAAAAAAGAACACACAGGTCAAAAAAGGAACCAATCCACATGGGATTGATGAACTTCTATGCCAATACAAAAGGGCTTGAACCTTGTGTAAGACTCAAAGTTGCGGTACTTGACATATGTTATTCACAGGACTCCTTGAACCACACTCCTTGTGTGTTCACAATTTCTATCAAAGTACCTAACAATTGGCTGTTCTGACTCCCCTATCCCTGAGAAATGACAAAAGATTAGACCAGGGAATGACACTTCCCTTTTACATAAAAAATCTAGTCTTTTTTTCTCTCTTATAGTATGTCAACATCCTATAGCCCTGGCTTATAATGAGTAAGTACAGTATTATTGCATTTTTTTCTCAACAGATTTGTGGGACAGAAATTTACTTTAACTGGACCCTAATACAAAGGCTTGTTATGAATTTATTCTAGTGTTATTCTGAAATTTAATTAAACATAGTTTTTGATATTTTGATTCTGATTTTGAATTTTTTATTTCTCCCAAAGTTTAATTTTTCTTCTATTTATTTTTTCTTTTTATGTTTTTGGTTTTTATTTTGATAATTGACTCATATACCCCATAACTCAAGCACTTTAAGTTCATCTGGGTATTGATGAAACCATCTTCAGGGAGGATTGTATTGTATTTTCATTAAAAAAAATCCAAGATTTAAAATTTTGTTTGAGAAAAACTTCAGGAACAAAAACTTACTAACTCCTTGAATCCAGAGAATGAACTGTTTGGAGAAAGATGCCTGCAGAAACCTACACTGCATCAAAAAGATCCAGAATGAACTTTTCAGTGCAATTGATTGAACTAAAGGGAGTTGAACATTTATTGTAAATGTACACTTTTATGCCAAAGAGGAGTGTCCCCTAATTGACCTTTTGTCAATGCGCCTAGCAAAACATTGGTTTTGCTTTCTCTCCTATTTCCTTCTTATCTCAAACTATTGTGGTTTTTCTCTTAGAAGGTGAAATATTGTATATGCCTGTAGTTAGAAAGTTTTTAGGGGTACAAGTTGATTATGTTAAATGGGAGACTAGTCCACCCCAACTGATCATCGGGGGGAATGTATGATTGAAAACCTGTTATCCTAAAAAAAAAGAACTACATTTCCCAGGAGCCCACTGATTTCCTGTCGTTATGTACTTCCTATAGACAGAGGATATTAGGTGGGGACGTGGAGGGTCCTGCCCTCTTGGGCTTGAAGGCAAGAACGGTAAGCAAGGGCGTTTTGAAATGGCTGATCAGCCATGAGCACATGGTTTTTTAAATTTTGTATTTCTTTATTTCTAATGATCCTTAATAAATCTCCTAAAATATATAATTTTTTTATTATTGAGATCTAATTTTAATTTTTACACTTAGAAAGTAGGCATAGATGTCAATGGTTATTGTGTTGATATTCCTGTGGTTGCCTTTTGGGAATGAAGTATTAATAATGTTTGAGACTTTTCCCCCATGCCTTTAATATATTCTTCTGTTTCAGATACTCTGTGAATTCATCCCATAAAGTGCTCACAATTGCATTTCTTTCAGTACAAATCTTCTCTGTACACTGGGTAAATCCAGATGCTTTTCCCATCTTTGTTCTTCTAGTGCCATTTCTACCACCACCATCACTGCCCCATACCTCTGATGGGAGATGCCAAGTGCAATAACTTGGACTTAATTGTCCTTGATGGTGAGAAGTTTATTATAAAATATTTGTATATCTTTTATCTTTCTTCTGTTTGTTGTACTCTTTCCAGTTTCAACTTTTCATTAACCTTGAGATGACTGCTTAGATTGGATCTCTTGCCAAATTTAAACTTTAATCCTACTCTGATTTTCTCTGTTTTATGAAGTGAAAATGCTCTTAATCTGACATCCTCCATGAAATTTTAGAAATGAATTTATGTTCCTTACCAGTGCTGCTCTTGGCTGTCATATCTTTCTATTTGGCAAGTAAGTTAAACATTTGATTATCAGGACTCTTTAGTCTCACATCAATTGATTTCCATTGGTTAAACTACTACATTACTAATAATTCTAGGTTGTTACAGTTGGTGGCTATGTCTTTTATTACATCCATATTCCATTAAAAATAATGATTTTAAACAGATCAGGTCAGAATTCCTTTAATAGCACTCAAATTTTTCCTTATTTTAGCCCTTTATACTACTTTTGATCTTTGTTTGAACAAATCTGAAGTCCTATTATACATAGTCAGTTGATTCTACAATGACTCCCACATCAATAGCAAGTTGTCTGTTAAAATAAAGTTGATTTATTTTTTGTTATGTTATGCCTTCTGATTATTTTCTCAAACAAAGATTTATAATTTATAATAAGGTATGAGACTTCCATAACATCTATATGGCTTTGGTCTCTCTTGTTCCTTATTCCTCTCATTCCTATTTTAAATAGGAATATTTGTTATATAATATAATAATAATAATATAGAATTATATACATGTATATGTATATACATATATATTCTTTTTATAACCCTTACCTGCCATCCTAGAATTAATATTATGCATTATTTCCAAGCAGAAGAGCAGTAAGGGCTAGGCAATGGGTCTAACACCTAAGAAGTGTCTGAGGCCAGATTTGAGCCCAGGACCTCCCATTTCTAGGTCTGGTTCTCTATCCACTGAGCTGCCTAGCTGCTCCATATATACACATATTCTTGACCATTCTTCTCTTTTCTCATTTTCATATTGGAATCACTAAATACAAAAGTATGTACTGATTTAACTTGGAGACTTTTTACTGACTTCTTCATAGAATTTTTCTACTTCATATTCTACAACACATGTTGATACATAGGCTGCAATTATTTTCAGGGTGGTCTTTTTGGAAATACAAATCAGGATCATTGCAATATAAAATTTCAAAATATATCATGAAATGTTATTTACTTGATTTTGTTTTATTTGTTTGTTTTTTGCCTTTGTGGATATGATAAACTGCACTCTGCAAAATCCTTGATTTAACTCTCCAAGAATAACCAGTGAGCCATCCTTCCATCTAGCTACAGCTCCTTTCAGTTAGTTCGTTTTGTTTATAGTGGCAATGTCAAGATTGATATGATTTAGTTCCTCCAATAGTATGCCCATTCTTTGGTCATTGAATAAGAATCTAACAGAGTGCTAACAACTAAGTTGAAGTTTGTAAACAGACTAAAAATTGTGTGTATGTTAGCTTCCTCTCCCATTCCCACCCTGCCTTTTCAACTATTTTGCCAAGATTACTGCAGAAGTAGAAGGACTGTAATTAACAGTTACAGACTGTAAGGATTAAAATTTAGGGGAGACTGAGGCAGGTAGAAATTAGTTACTCTCTGCAAGGAGTATATATATTTTTAGAGGTTTATTAAAGGTTAAAGATTAAGAATATACAAGTAAGAAACATGTGCCTAGGCCAGAGGCCTAGACAAAATAACCTCACATCATGGAAGAGACGCCTCTGCTCCAAAAACGGAAGTCCAAAAAAAGCCGAGCCCTTCAAAAGCCTTTGCTTAAATATCTTCTCGATCTCGGCCCAGGTGAGATTACAAGGCATTCTGGGGAAGTGGAGCAAAGGCTCATGGGGATTGTAGTCCTGTATTCGAGTCTATTTTTTACATCCCCCCGTGTGATCATTTGTGGAAAAATTAATTTTTCCCCAAAAGGATCATAAAAACATAATAAACTTAAAAGATTACAATAGTGTGAGGATAAGAGAAAAAAGAATAAAACCAATAATTTCTGAACACATTGACAAAAAGCCGTTAGGGGGCAGTCCCCTTTGGCATAAAAGTATACATACAAATAAATGTTCAATCAACCACACCCAAAGTTCAATTTTGTGCAACTTGTGGTCTGGAGGCCTCTTCATGGTGGCTTCTCCAACAGTTCAGTTCTGGATTCAGAGAGGTAGCATCTTCTTTACCTAAACTTCTTCTCAAAAGGAATTTAAACTTTGCAATTTAAATAATGATATTTTTTACATTCCCCCGTGTTGTGGGTGATTGAAAGATTCAGAATCAGTTAGGGATGCATGGCTGAGGTATGAGGTATATGAATCAATTGGCAAGAGATATTAAAAAGACATCAGAAAATCCAAAAGAAAAGAAAAATTTCTGGATGAAAATATAGACTATCAAAGTCTTATGTGTAAAAATTCAAAGTAGAAGAAAAATAAATCTATAACAGGTCCTTCAATCAGGGCCCAATCAAAATGATCTAAATAATGATGCATTTACCCAGTCAGTGCCAGGACTACAGAAAGGTACCACACTATGAGAGACAGAAAAGAAAGGGACCAGATTATAGAAGCCAAGTAGGAGCCAAGGTTTCAGGGATACTCGTCTGTGAGTATCTTCAGGGTGAGTGTGGATACAAGGAAATCCTATGTCTTAACACATGTTAAACATAGTAACCTTGAGTCTTCACACTAGGTTCAAGACCTTTGTATTGGCCTAGAAGTGCATCAATCCATCCTAGATTGGCCTTTCTTTGGCCCTATGAAATGGCTCTTGTGTGTATCTCTTGTCCTGGAATCAGACAGAATCATTAAGCAAAGTCCCATAATTTATTTAAATAATTAGTGGCATCATTTTCATAGTCACAAGCTTTTTAGGGCATGCATTAGAAAATGTATCTTAAACTTGTAGCACTGAAAATCAAAAGGTTAAAGAAAATCTTAATACTGGTGACATGTGCTTCAAATATAAAAAGGAAAGAAAAAATAATTAAAAAACTGAAAAAGTATATTGCACATGCAAGAAAAATATAATAATAAAAGAGCTTTAAAAAATTCAAAAATATAGCTTATAACCATTGACACTCTGTGTCAGTTAAGAAAATATAAAATACAAGGCTTTCTCACCAAAAAATGAGATCCATTTCCTCTTTGTATCTGGCCATGATCACTGTGAGTAGAATGTGAGCAAATGAATTGAACAAGGTTAACAATTTTTCATCTTTAAAAATACAGTAGTACAAATATGTAGATATCAAAATTCCCAAAATTCTCAATAGCCCAATTAATTACAATAGCAAAACAAACACACTTTCACATTTCACATAAGTTGCTGTGTGACATTTTTAAAACCTATGAATTGATGGACATTTGTCACAATTTTTACAAATGTGGCAATCTTTCAACCTTGGTATTTAAACATATTTTTTAAACAAAGTAAAACTCATCTTGGGTTTAGAACATAATCAAGAAATCTATATATCATTCTGGTGCAAGTAAAGTAGTGAGCTAAAGAGTATAAATAAAGGGATGCTCCTTTTGGAGGCTTTTCCCAAGGGTACAAATGCCCTGAAATTAACTGCCCAACTTCCATTCGCATGTGGGAAGGTTGGGGGTTATAAAATACATTTCACTTCAGCTACTGTAATGGGCCTTACCTCGTGGTAGGGGCAGGCAAAAATAACCAGACTGTTAAAAAAAAATTCCAAAAATCATATTTAAAAAACCCTTAAAATCAAATCATTTGAGGTATTTAGCACATTAAATTTTCAAAGGTTGTTAATACAATTATAACCAGTTCTGAAGTCCATCTATCCTCAGCAAAATAGAAAAAAGCTGTTTTTTCATATATGGGCTTATTCACAACAATATTTGTTCAACACAGTTATAGGGGGAAAACAACAGAATTTCAAAACTCAGTACATTCAAAATAAATTCAATCAACCTTCAGTTCACAGAATAATATTGAATCCAGTAATATATGAACTTAAAATCACAAAGTTAAACCTTAAACAAAACAATGCAATAGAATACAGAGATTTTTTTTTATAAACCATTGGAGTCTGAAATGCCTTAGAATATAGCCTTTAGTCTCTTCAAAGTTCCTTGGGGTTTTTTTTTTGTTTGTTTGTTTTTAATTATCCATTTAAATGTCTATTGTCCGAAGGTAGAGTAGTAAAGGCTAGGCTACGGGGTTCAAGGGATCCGTCCAGGGCCCCATAGCTGGGAAGCATCGGAGGCCAGATTTTAGCTAGAGACCTCCCGTTTCTGGGCCTGGCTTCCAGTTCGCTGGGCCACCCATTTTCAAATTCAAAGTTGAATCTTTGGGCTGAGTCTGCTCCCAGACAGGCAGGTAAAATCAATGAAATTGCCAGAAGAGTCAAAAATCCTTTTAAACAGCCCATTGTTTTTTAGGTTTCTGTTTGAAAAGATCTGTTTCTTCTCTCCAGTCTTTTCTCTCTTTCCCCTCTCTGATACCCCTGTGGCCAATACCCCCATCCACGTGGAGGCTTAGCCTAAGGGAAAATTACCCGGTCTCCTTTCCCTCTGGTCTCTCCCCTCCGCCCACGTGGCCAATACTGTTACCAGCTGGTCGCAACGAGTCCTGAGCGATCTGCTCCAAGGATCTGGGTGATGAGCCGGCTGGGGTTGTGCTCGAGGGTCTGGGGCGCAGAAATAGGCAGGCAGCGGGCTGGTGAGAGGCCAGGAGCAGGAGCGGCTGCGGGGGTGGGCAAGGCCGGGACCAGGTACCAGGTGAGGATGATCAGGGCTGCAGGCTGCAGGCAGGAAGCGGCGGGGCCGAGCCAGGTGGGGTGGGCAGCAGGTCCGGAGCCCGTAGCAGCTTTGTGAGGGAAGAAAACCTTGGCCAGAGAGTTATGGCTCAAAAAAATTTCTAGGTACTAGATATTAAAACTGAATTTAAGATCAGAAAAGAAATCAGAAGATTGAAAGTTCTTTTTTTCTCCTGGCTGGCTCGCCAACTGTAAGGATTAAAATTTAGGGGAGACTGAGGCAGGTAGAAATTAGTTACTCTCTGCAAGGAGTATATATTTTTTAGAGGTTTATTAAAGGTTAAAGATTAAGAATATACAAGTAAGAAACATGTGCCTAGGCCAGAGGCCTAGACAAAATAACCTCACATCATGGAAGAGACGCCTCTGCTCCAAAAACGGAAGTCCAAAAAAAGCCGAGCCCTTCAAAAGCCTTTGCTTAAATATCTTCTCGATCTCGGCCCAGGTGAGATTACAAGGCATTCTGGGGAAGTGGAGCAAAGGCTCATGGGGATTGTAGTCCTGTATTCGAGTCTATTTTTTACAAGACAGAACTGAGAACCATTTTGTATTTTTGTTTTATTGGTCCAAGTGGCCAGGCTACTGGTAATAACCATCTCCATTTTTATCAGGACTGGTGCTTGGAAAGTAGACTCAATCTATTGTTGGACCATACTTAAGGATTTTCCAGCAGTGTAGGACCTGCCAGGGCTTCTGCTCCACAAACATAGTTTTTTGAATGCCCAGGGTCACCTCTATGATGCACTATATGTCTTTGGGGTAGATTATTAAATTTGTAAACATCATATATTTATGTATTGATTTCCTCTGTCTTCCACTGACCTGTTTGTAACCCTTAGTTATGAATCAAAACAACTCTGGCAGGGCATTTGTTAATTGAATCAAAGTGTTTGGGACATTGTCATTTCCTTGTGTCAGTCATACTTCTTTATGATGCTTCTTCTTGTGTTTGGCCCTGCATGTTTAAAAACAACTTCATCAAAACTATTTTTCTCTCTGTCTCTCTGTCTCTCTGTCTCTCTGTCTGTCTCTGTCTGTCTCTGTCTGTCTCTCTCTCTGTGTCTCTCTGTCTCTGTCTCTGTCTCTGTCTCTCTCTCTCTGCAACATTTATGTAAGGTCCCTGACTGAATGTGTCATCCATTCCTTCAGACTACCCAAGACTGTAATATTTCTTTTTCTAATTGCTCTGAATAAGCATAAGAATAAACAGTCTCCCTCAGGTCTGCTCAGGCTCCCATTCACTCCTACCTCATGAAAAACCTTCAGATCAGATTCCTCTACACTCTTGCTAACACTGTAAAAACATTTATCTTCATGCCCCATCCAGGGTTTTATTCTAGGCTTTTTTAGCACTCTAATCAGTCATTTGCCTCTGATTTGCTTATTACATTTCTCTCCAAAATTCTCACCCATCTTGGTCTCTTAGAGTGACTTAACTTTCCACAGTCTTTAAGCAGCATATTTTTTCCTTGTGGGAATGTCCAGAAATGTTGTGGGGAATAGAATATATATTTTTATCTTTGTATTTTAATCCTGGTTTCACTGGGCTAAGGATTCTGGAGTCAGATCAGATCTCCTTTGACATGTTGTAAGTAATTTCCCAGCATTTTCTCTGTTTTCTCACAATGACTAATCCCATGGGATTCAAATTGGGATTCCTTGATGAGCAATCATTTTCTTAGACACTTGTAAAATCCTCTGTATTGATGAAGTCCTGGAGTTTGAGGACAATCGATCTGGATAAGTGAAATTTGACTTTTGTCTCTAAGGACTCAGGATAAATTCTGCTGTTTATAATCTGCTTTTTTGATCTAACTAGTTCTGAAGAAATTTATTGGGCAATATCCTGAAAAAATGGTGGCAAAACTCTTAGGTTATCTCTTTAAACTCCCTGATCTTTGTTGATAAAATTTTCAAGTCTTTTCCCAGTAGAATTGTCCTTTGATCTTGTTTTGGTTAGTTTCTATGGGTTTTGCCAATATATCTTCAGCCTATGAACTTTATCTACTATTGATAATAATTCAGTTTTGAAGCTTTCCTTATGTTGCTGCTTTTTCTTATTGATTTGTTTTATTCCCTTTTTAAACTAATGATGGATCTCATTCTAGATAGAAGGCTGTAGGTTTACAGCTGAATAGGATCTAGTTCAACAGTCTTATTTTATAGAGGCTTTCATTAGCAATACCATTTCTTGAAAAAGCTTTTATTTTCCAGTTTTATATTTTTTTGTCTAGATCCAGTTTGTTGATTAGGCAATTTTAAAAAGTTGAATTGACATTTTTCCTACATGCTGATTTCTTAAGATTTAAAAATTGATAATATTAATTAATCATTGTAGCTTATGTATTTCCTTGTCTTCTCTTATTTATTTGAAAGAGAAATAAAATGGCTACACACTTGTGAAATTTTTTTCTTGCCCTTATTTTCTATATTTCCTCTTTATAAAATATATTTATTTATTTGAAGGCATTTTTATTCATGTAAGTGTGATTGAGAAGCTAAACTCTTTCATAAACTTTCTGCCATCTTGATGGAGCCCCTTAATAATTATTTTTGTCAGTTATAATCCATGATCTTTTCCATATTTTTGAAACCTTTTCCTTTTTAAGATAGCTTGTAAATCAATCCCAGAGAGCTTTTAAAATTATGTCGCCTACTGCACAAATTTCTTCTATATTTATTTGGTTAGGTCCAATTCAATTAAGCCCTGGGAAATCTCATCATCTTGCAAGATCCAATCAAACTTGGTACTCACGTCTCATCAATACTCTCTGCCCTTGTGATGAAAGAGTGTAGTCAATGAATTCCTCAAGCCCCATTTAAAGAGAGGAGACAAGAAAAGCATTTTTCAGACTTCTCATTTCCTTCTTTATTTTTTCTGATTGCTTTCATTTGGGATTTCTTTGATTTCACCATGTTGCACCCCCACCTCTACCTCTCCATCTCCACCCCTGTACCTTTCCTTCCTTCCTCCTTCACCCCTCTCAGTTTTCTTTTGTGTGTCCATCTTCTCCCCTTAGACTATACGGTTCTTGAGGGCAGACACTACCTTGCTTTTTTGTTCTTTTAAAAAATGTTTTGTATTAGTAACAGCTAAGTTAAAATTTGTAAACAGCTTTAAATGGTTATATGTTACCTTCCTCTTCTACCTCAATTATCATCTACCTCCTTATCAATCAGTGTGCCAAAATTACTGCAGTAATACTTCTCCTTGGTTTCCACCCCACACAACATCTAAACCTCCAATTCTTACTCTCATCTTCTCTTTTCTGCTTCCTTTTCTGGAAGGAAGTCTTCCATTAGACTAAACTCCTGGAGATTAGAGATCATCTTTATTTTTCTAACTTGTATCCCCTGAGTGGCTGGCACATAGTATGTGCATATTGATCGCTTATTGACTATTGATTATAGGAGTCTAGCTGCTCTTCCAGACTGAAGTGATACAAGATGAAATCAAGTTTCTGAAATCCCTGATGAGCCGTGAAAAGATATGAAGAACAGCTCAAAGTTGGGTTTCTACCAGCTAGGAACTGGTCCTAAGGAAAGCCCCCTATGCCCATCTCATGGCTGTGTCCCTGGTGAACTGGTTGGGAAGGCTAGAAGCTGCCTGGAGCCTTTCACTATAAGAATTAGCTTTAAGAATAGGCCTGAGAGTCTCACTTCCAGCAAACAGGGAAGACCAGAGTGATTTCACTGTGGTCTCCAGAGAGTAATAGCTATGCAGGAAATAAGAGCTGGTTTTTCTACTAGAGAAAAAAAGTGAGAGGCCTGAAGAAAAGATTTCTCCAATCTCAAGGTCCTCTAAGAAAATGCTCCAAGAATAAAAGAAAGCCTCCTGTGTTGCTGTGGCAACTGTATTCCTAAGCAACACATTTCATTAGGGTGCAAACTTAGAGAATTTGATTTATTTTTATTTTTAAAAGCAAACATTTATTAAATACTCAATAATAATGGAATTATTTCCTCATCCCTCCATATGTTAGATGGGCCCCTTCAGTTCCCTTGTAAAGGCCTCAGATAATAAGGTGAAAAGAGCTGTAAACACTGGAGCAGAATCTTTATGGATTTAAACCACTATCACTAAAATGTGCTGAGACTTTGTCTCCAAAAACCTTTGTTTTGAAATTTGTATATAAACACCATTAAAAAAAATGTACTAGGAGAGGAAAGAAAAGTCTTACTGACATTCAGGGCAGAAGAAGTTCAGGTCAAGCAAGAGGAAGTCCCACCCAAATTAGACAAGTGATTTAGAAAACAGGAGGATGATACCCTTGGTGGTCTGGATGTTTGTACATCTGGTGTCAGCAGCTAAATTATCTGTGGCCACCCATTGGGAGAGAAAGTGGCACCCTGCTAAATTTCCTTTGCTAGGAAAGATGACGACAACCCCATTTGCCCTGCCTCGGTTCTGGCTTTGCATTTAGAGTTAGCTTTTTTGTTTTGTTTTTTAGGTCTCTGGTTTCTTTTATCCAGAAGATGCCAACATGGAGAATATGCTCCAGTGTTATAGCCCTTTGGTTGGTCAACAAGCAAAAATCACATTTTCAAATACTAGCAATTGAGTGAATGAGTTTAGATGATTAGCTATATTTCTTTTTTTAAAAAAGACAAAAAAACAAAACCCCGCATCTTCCATTAGAATTAAAACTGTATATTGGTTCTAAGGCAGAAGAGCAGTGAGGGCTAGGGCAAAAAAAAAAAAGGTTTTCTATTTCCATCTCCAGCTCCTTTTACAGATGAAGTAACTGAGGGCAACAGGGTGAAGTGACTTGCTCAGGGTCACACAGCTAGGAAGTGTCTGAGGCCACCTTTGAATCTAGGAACTCCTGTCTCTGCACCTGGCTCTTGATCCACTGAAGCATTTGGCTGACCCCAACTCTATGATTCTTAATGCCCCCTATCCTCTTTTTTGCTGCTTCACCACTATTAACAGTGGCGGGAAGAAGGACTATACCGAGGCCATTTTATAATTGTATTTAATAAATTTATTTAACAATTCATCTAATAATTTATTTTACCATTTACTTTTAGTGTATTTGTTATATTTATTGAATTAAACGGTTCATTGCTCAGAGACTGATTCTGATTCTGAGCTCCCTTTCACTTAACTAGGCTGGTCCCTGAATAGCAGACCTAGTTTTTCTCCGAGGCCATATTTGAAATCTGTCCAGTTTGGTAGAGAAACTACTCAGAGGCACTTTCCAAATGGAATCATAGCATCTCTTTGTTTAAACCAATAGGGTAGCTCAATGAGAAAACGAAAAGAGCACCAGAGTTGGATGTATAATCTTTTCTTACACATATACTCGCTGGGTGAACCTAGACCCTTTCTCAACTTCAGTTTCCCCATCTGTAAAATGGGGATGATGATAGCACCTACTTCACACGGTTACTTCAAGGACCAAAGGAAATCATATGTATGGGAGACGCCTTTTAAACCTTAAAGCACTCTATCATTGTTAGCTGTTATTATTAAATTAGTCTCATTGGGTAAGTAGTTATTTTTAGTAACAGATTCACAAGGCTGACTTCAAGGCAGATAATTAGATTCTTTCATCCAACAAATATTTGAATGTCTATTCATTTGTGCAGGGCAGTGTACAGTGGATAGAGCACCTGGACTGGAGTCAGGAAGACCTGATTTCAAATCCAGCCTTAGACACTTCCTAGCTGGGTGACTCTCAGAGTCAGACATGACTGCAAGCAACTGAGTAACAATAACCTAACCAATGTTCCTTATGCATGGATACAGTCATGCCACTCAAAACCCTCCAATTATATCCTATTGGCTCCTAGAACTCCAGGGCAGTCAAGTAGTACATTGGATAGAACATCTGGCTTGGAGTCAAGAAGAGTCAAGAAAACTCTTCAAAGACCTGAGTTCAAATTCAGCCTCAGAAACTTACTAGCTGTGTGACCTGAGCAAGTAACTTAGTTAGCCTTGTTGACCTCAGTTTCTTCCTCTGTAAAAGGAGCTGCAGATGGAAATAGAAAACCACTCCAGTATCTGCCAAGAAACCCCAAATAGGGTCACTAAAAGTTGAACAGGACTGAAACAACTGAACAATTTTTTTTTTCACTTTAATAAGCATTAAGTGCCTAAAAGGAAGCTTGGAGTAATGGATAAAGAGCCAGCTTCCTGACCAGGAAGACCTGGACTCGTGTCCTACCTCTGGCATGTGCTGGCTTCCTAGAGAAGATGGATTTGAGTTGGATTTTATCCCATTGATAGGATTTCAACAAGCACAAGGGGGCAGGGGTTCTTAGCATAGATAAATGTAAGCCAGGAACCCAGAGGCAGGAAAGCAGTGTGCCTGGAGGGGTGGGGAGAGGATTAGGAGGAGAAAAGGTTGAAAGGTCAGGAAGATGCTCGGGCTCCATCCTGGGGCCATGCTGTCCTCATTGGTGGATGGGTGAGTGAGTGAGAGATAATTCCCCTCCACCCACTGTATCTAGCCAGCCCCAATCCAGACTTTTCATCCCATCTTATCAGCCCAAGTTCCAGAGCCCACCCACCATGGACATCTTTCCATCTAACTTGAATTGAACCACATGTGGTTCCACCTCCACTCTCCATCCCCATTCCCATCCCCACTCTCCATCTTCCTCTCCATCCCTACCACTGGACCTTTTGTTCTAGGAATGATAAATAAACCCTAAGGCTGCTACTGGAAAGGGTGTGATATTCTTCTGTCCTGGAGTTCCCACTCATAATTCCTGTAACAGGCTGAACCAAAACTTCCTTTCTTGACTACTGCACAACTATTTGAGCCTTTTGCCCATTAGAATATAAATTCCTTGAGGACAAGGATTGTCTCACATTTGTAGTTCTGTCACCAGTTACTGGTTGATTAATTGTGCTACATTAATTGTGCTAATGTCCTTAAGTTCTTTTATTGTTCAGTTGTTGCAGTTGTGTCTGACTCTTCATGACCTCACTTAGTTTTTCTTGTCAAAGACACTGGAGGTGTCAATCAAACAAGTAGGGAAAAAATAACCGATAGCATATTATTCCCAGAGGGCTCTCTGTCATTCCTTTACCAGGTGTATTCCTCCTTTTCATCTTATGTTCTCTTTCCTTTTATTCTAAGACCCAAGACTTTTGGTTTCACCCTTGGAGAGATCTTATGGAGTCCTTAGACTCTTCCCTTTATGCAGCAGTTGGAGAGGGCAAACCTAGATAGGTAGAATAGAATGCTATCCACCACACCTTGGCCAATTTGGGAAGAAGAAAAATAAGGGTGAAATGAGACTAGAGACAGAAATCTCCACAGACCCATCGTACTAAGGAAGAATTGAAAATTTGGCTTTGGGGATAATGGCCCTTTACTGTTATTTTTTTCTTCATATGCATGGCAAACAAAAATTAGTATGGAATTATTGGCTGTAAATCCACACAAGTTAAGGGAAGCATTTGGAAGGCTTTCTGCAACAATCTCCTGCCCCTGTGCCTTAGCAGAGACTGATCCCTATGCCTGGATTGCTCTCCCCCCTTTTCCCTGTTTCTTGGAATCTCTAGTTCCCTATAAGGCCCAGCTCAAATGTCACCTCCTTCAAGAAGCCTTTCCTGATTTTTCCTAGTTATTAGTGCCCTCAATCACAGTATCTTGTAATTTCAAACTGTGTGTATAAATGTATTATATCTGTGTATATGTATATGTTCAGTTGTTTTTCAGTCATGTCCTGTCTTCATGACCCCATCTGGAGTTTTCTTGGCAAAGATACTGGAATGACTTGTCATTTCTTCTCCAGCTCATTTTGCAGATAAAAAAGCTAAGACAAATAGCATTAAGTGACTTGCTCAAGGTCACCTAGTTAGCATCTGGGGCCAGATTTGAATTCAGGACACACACACACACACACACACACACACACACACACACACACACACACACACACACCCCTGATATTTCCTTTACTGTGAAGATGTTATCAGAATGTAAGAACTTTGAGACCAGGAACTTTCTCATTTTTGTATTTTTACCCCACAACACAGTAGCACAGTGTCTGGCACATAATAAATGTTTGTGAATTGACTTATTAATTACATTCTTGTCTGTGTCCAAAGGACTTTGGACTCTCTCTCTCTCTCTCTTTCTCTCTCTCTCTATATATATACACACATATATGCAAACAAATATATATAAATATATAAATAAAGGAATCTAAAGCATATAAAGAATATATATATATATATAATAGAAAATAAGAGGGAGATTACAGGTAATGAATACTAATGAAGTACAAGTACCTCAATATTCTCTGCTGTTCTTGTATGAAATGTGAAGGAGTTTTCTGGTTCAATTTCAATGGCCATTGATTGGGAAAAGATTGGCTCCAGCCCTGGAAGCCTTCATAAAGCTAATCTTGCCACATCCTGGAGACTTTTTTTTTTTTGAAAATTTTATTTAGTCAATTTAGAAAGTTATTCCTTGGTAACAAGAATCACATTATTTCCTTCCCTTCCCTCCCCCCATTCCTTCCTGTAGCAGATGCTCAAGTCCACTGGGTTTTTACATGTGTCCTTGATCAGAACCTATTTCCATGTTGTTGATGTTTGCACTGGGAGGATCATTTTGAGTCTACATCCCCAATCATATCCCGCTCGACCCATATAATCAAGCAGTTATTTTCCTTTGGTGTTTTTACTTCCACAGTGTTTCCTCTGAATGTGGATAATGAAGTTTTTCTCATAGATTCCTCCAAGTTGTTCAGGATCACTGCATTGCCACTAATGGAGAAGTCCATTACATTCGATTGTACCACAGTGTATCAGTCTCTGTGTACAATGTTCTCCTGGTTCTGCTCCTCTCTGCATCAATTCCTGGAGGTTGTTCCAGTTCCCATGGAATTCCTCACATCCTGGAGATTTAACAATCCTAGAGTTCAGAGGTTCCAAAGCAGAGAATAGCTTTGTGGAATGTGTACCCATGTGCCTCTACTGGGGTGACTAGAGAGGGGAACAGGAATTTTTTATATCTTTCCCACCATAGTGAAGAACTATTTGACTAGTAGGAGACACCGTAGGGAATAATTCAGAGTCCAGCATGAGGTAGAGAGAGAACACATTCTTCATATAGGCACAGAGAAGCAGCTTCAAAGATTTAGGCTTCTGGTAGCAAAGGAAACAACTGCCCATGCATTCAATAGAGAACAATCCTGGTGGCTGAGAATTGAGCTACAGAAAGAGGCAGGCCTAGGGAGGGAGGCCAGTGGGGTGACCCTCCCCACCGAGATGCTATATCCAGAGGGGAACCAAATGAGGAATCCAGGAGAAGAGAAAATAACTAGAGCCCTGAAGCACTAGAGGTGTGAGCTTCAGCCTTGTCCACATGTGTGCCTTATTACCATTATACTCTAAATTTGTGCCCCACAGGTGCTTTGTGTATTTATGGGAATGTATATGGCAGGTTTATGGGGGTGATGTTTTGTAGCTACTGTTCTTACTATGCTACCTTAGTAAATGACTTTGCTTTGAGCTAATTGTATCCACTGGATAACTATTACAGGTAAGCTGACCAGTGGGGGCTTAGTAACCATAACTGTGGGAGTATAGACCCACAGAGTACATCAGATAGAATCTGGAGGTGAGAGTAGCCCCTCTCCTGGGGTCCCAATCTTGAAATCTGTGACTACTACGGAGTTGGGATATATCCCAGAGATGTGCTGATTAGGAATTATTCATTAGAGAAACCTGGCTCGGCAATGGGTTGGTTAGTCAAATTCAAGCTACATCTATATGATAACTAATATGTATTCAAACTTTATTTCTTTAGGAAAGATTTTATAATTCAGCCTTTTCACCAATTCAGATTGGTCTCCGTCTGAAGTAGTGAAGGTTTAGCTCATGAGTAATTGGCAATGTGGCCCAGTGGAAAGAACATTGGTTCTAGCCTCAGAATGCAGGTTCTAATTCCACCTCTCATCTGTGTAACCCTGGGCAAATTATTTAACAATTCTAGACTTCAGTTTCTTCATCTGTCAAAGAAAGGGGTTGAATTATATGGCCTCTAAGGTTCCTTTCAACTCTAGATCTGTGATCCAAATGGAAAGTATCCCACCTTTCTTCCCTTTCCCCCCTACCCTGATTTTAGGACAGAGAGGCTACCTGGCAAAGTGTATAGAGTGCCAGGCTTCTCATATAAACTGGACTTGATCCTGGGTACATCATGTATTTATTTAGTTAAGTTTTGGAGAATTTTTATTTAATTAATTTAGAATGTTTTCCCATGGTTACAAGATTCTTGTTCTTTCCCTCCCCTACCCCCACTTCCCTCCCATAGCTGATGCCCAGTTCCCCCGGGTTTTACTTGTGTCATTGATCAAGACCTATTTCCATAGTATTGCTATTTGCACTAGCGTGATCATTTAGAGTCCACATCCCCAGTCATATCCCCATCAACTGGGTACATCATTTAACTTTTTGGTATTCATCGAACTCTGTAAGACCATAAATTACAGATCAGTGGAAGATCTTCATTAGCAGGCAGGTGAAATCACAAGGCCCACAGCTCTACCTACCTATCTACCTAAATAAATAAAGAGTGTTGACTGAATTCTCCCCATCATTCTCTACTTTACCCACTTTTTTTGAGTTTTTAAATCCTCACTCTAAAGCACCACTCAAAATTTTTTTCTGAGATATCAGGCACCATGACTGTATCCTTGGAAAAGAAGAGATAGTATTAATACATGCCTCTTGGGTGCATTCATCTCTACTGATATTTTTAATGCCTTTTCTAATAGGCTGTAAAGCGGTTCTTGAAACAAGAGTGCAAATGCCATGGGGTGAGTGGATCCTG
The DNA here is from genome assembly GCF_027887165.1 of Monodelphis domestica. NCBI lineage: Eukaryota > Metazoa > Chordata > Mammalia > Didelphimorphia > Didelphidae > Monodelphis > Monodelphis domestica. The sequence goes on along the minus strand of NC_077231.1, from coordinate 185,118,662 downwards.
CACCCTGAGGACCTGTTGGCTGGCCATGGCTGACTTTAGAAAGACGGGAGATTATCTCTGGAAGAAGTACAATGGGGCCATCCAAGTGGTCATGAATCAAGATGGCACTGGTTTCACTGTGGCTAACAAGAGATTTAAGAAGCCAACCAAAAATGACCTGGTCTATTTTGAGAATTCTCCAGACTATTGTATCAGAGACCGAGATGCAGGTAAGTCCAAATCACCCCATGCAGGTGATACCATTCAAATTCCCAGATGCCACTATTCAAATAAAGCCCTATGTTTATAGATGATTCTTTAAAAAATTTTGGTTCCTTGTGTTTGTCAGGCCTAAAACTCATATGACATAAATTCTCATTCAAAAGTATAAAAAGATTGCCTAAATCAACTGAACAGAGAAAAATGGACAATGATTCATAAAACCTAAATTACCATAATGAAAGTTTTGGGGGAAATAGAGGCATATTGTATAGAGTTTAAATTCAAAAGTTTCTTCACATCAAGAGAGTCTAACTAGACATATTTTAATATATGTATACATATGTGTTATATATGTCAACATATAAAGGGGATGAGCAGAACCACTACATTCTTTTTTTGATTGGAGAACTTTGAACAAATATTCATGCCTACTCAATGGGTAGATATTTCTTGTGTGGTTTCAAATTCATTCAAGGAACACCAGCAGAAGAAAAAAAAATGGAGACATACTAAATACATCCTAAATAATGAATAAGCCAAAGAACAAATTATAGAAACAACTGATAAATATACAAATAAGATTAACAATAAGTTAACATACTAAATTTCTGGGATGTAGTTCTATCAGTCCTAAGAGGGAAAAAAAGTGTAGTTTGGAAACATAATTAACAAGATTTTAAAAGATAAGTTACTCAGTATATGATTTTTAAAATTAGAAAATCCAATATGCTTTCAGAGTCCTTAATAGAATTTAAGGAATTGGAATGAATCTGCTCTCTGAGAGCAATTTACCTATATTTCTATCATGCCACACTGGGACTTTTAGCTGATTCATTTTCCATTTCTTCACACAGACCCAGCATAGTCGACATACTTCTGAGGAGCTAACTGTCCATTTGAACATTACTTCTATTATCTTGATTCAGACTCAAGATTTAAATTGTGGGATTTCAGTGGATGCTTGAGCTATGAGAGATCATATTTTTTAAAAGTAAAAGTAAGATACAGGGAGCAGAGCAAGTAGCTTAATACTCTCTATTAGACAGATGACGACCATTTTGAATGATTTGTTTTAGCCTTTTCAATTAGTTGATTCAACAAAAAATAAAGTAAAATGATTGGTTGGTTGGTTGAACTCAACTAATTTTTTTCCATTTAATTGACTTACCTTTTTTTTTTTGGCCCCTTGTTTAAAAAGAAAGAAAACAAAAACAACCAACCATCACTTCAGTGAAAAATATTTAAGAGTAGTTGTTTGGATTCTCAATCGAAAAGCTATAGCTTTCAGGATTTCTTTTCTGGTTTCACCCCCACACACTCCCATTCTAGACATTTTCCAGTTTCAACTTATCTGCTATATTCTGATATTTTTAAACCTTTATTTGCTGTCTTAAAATTGATACTAAGTATCGGTTCCAAAGGAGTTAGGAAATTGGGACTAAATGACTTACTTATCCAAGGTCACACAGCTAAGAACCAGATTTGAAATATTTTCTGATTTTTATATATTTCTCTCCTATAGAATATAAGCTCCTCAAGGGCAGGAACTTTGGTTTTTGCTTTTTCTTTGTATAGAAATGGTTAGTATAGCTTGGGGCTAAGTATGTGTGTAGTAATTCTTGTTGGTTGATCACATAGACCAAATACCAGTTTTTCTTTAATGGATTTAATGTTTTACTTTTTTAATGAGATGTGTTGGTATTATAGCCTGAACTGACAAACTCTGTTTTTAGACATTGCCTAAGCAGGCAGCTACAGATACAAGTATAACTATATGGAGAATAACTTTGTTGTTTCTTTATTGCTGAGAATTTCATATTAGTTAACAGAGTATCAAGGAATGCCTCCTTAGCTCAAAGCTAACCACTTAGAAAATAGCAATAACTAACTTTTATATTGGACCTTGTAAACCTCAAAATTTCTCAGACTTATGAATGTTAGGGGTTTCTCCCATTGGGGAATCTTCTACTTAAAAAAATTCTCTAGCAGATGGTGAGAACTCTACTTGAGTGTGGGGACTCCCTGCCTTGGGAATATCCCTACTCCACCCTACTTAGGACTGCTTTAGGACAGAGAGCTCCTTGAGAACAATGAAAAGTACTTTGATCCATGCTTATGGAAGGGACAGAAAGTCCTTTGAGTCATGACTGTTTTAAGATTGATACAATGGGATACTAAGTACCTATAAAGGTGGGGCAACTTGTAAACTACTTAAACCTAAAAGGTGATAACTTATTCAGAGGTCTTTTCTAATGAAATTTGTCTACACAGCAGCATTTTTTTCCTGACTTACTAAAGAGATTAAAACTTCTCAGCTGTGAATTCAAAATGGGCGGTCCTTTAGAAACATCTACAGTGAGTGGTAGGCATGAAAATTTAGGGGAGATACTTGGTCTAACAAGAATCAGGAATGTCTTGGGAACATTACATTACTCCACCCAAACTTAGACATATTTAGGGGAAGATAAAGTTGTAAACTCCTGATTGAACAATGAAGGTACTTAACTCATACCTTATAGTGAAGCTAGAACCTTAAGCTGAGTCTATTTTTAGATCTAATACAAAAAGGTGTTAGGTATTTATAAAGGTTAAATTAATCACAAAAAGGTCAAGTAACTCACAACTTTAAGGTTTGCAAAGTGCTGTGAGTAATATTATTTGGTAAAATAGAGATTCCAAAAATGCCTCCACAATGTGGCCCTCAAAATTCCCAAACACAGCTTGAACTGGATTAAAATGAATTTGGGGGATGTTTAATAAAAGAAACAGAAAATACAAGACAACATACATAATGTCAATTTGTGGTTTTCCAAGTCAGGAAATGGCCAGTAGGGATCCGTTTCTATTTGAGTTAGGCTCCATTGATGTAGTGGATAGAAAGAAAGTCTCAAAATTAGGCAAATCTAAGACCAAGTCCCACACTGGCCCTGATAAGTACTGGCTATTTGACCTTGGGAATGGGCCAATAGTGTCAAATTCAAATAGAAATGAGGAGACCACTAAGAAGAACATAAAGTTCCTTGCAGATCTGTATTGACTTAGTTTTAAAATGTAATATTATCTGTGTTATATTATATTTTTATTGACTTTGTTAAATTTCTCCAATTACATTTGAACCTGGTTCATGAAGCACTTGGGAGTGTTGGGGTGTGTTTTTGACACCTCTGTTATATAATTATCTTCCCAATTAGTGATGCTGCTGAGAGATTTTGAAGCATCTCCCCCAGATGGCTAGATAAGCTGTTGCTTCATCTGGGCCATGGTGTTCTGCTAGTCAGTGTGACTGTCATCACAAGGGTTGCATAACCTACTTCCTATGCCAATCTATGTTAGGGAACACTCCCCAGTCCCTCTGCCACTGTACACTAAGGAGAAAATGACTTCATTCTTGGATACGTCCACTTCACCACGTTTACCGGGCTTCCAGCAGCTGCTGCTGTTACTTATTGAATGATACCTGAGAAATGCTTTCCCTTGTCCTAGGCCTGATGCTAATCACTCATCTCTGAGGAGTCATCCACAGAGCCCCAAGACTCTCGGCTACTGATGTCTTTCTGTCCCAACTACAAATCTAACACTGACAAACCAATAATAAATTCCTTCTTTTTTGGTCCATCCTGGGTTCAGCCCTAGAAGGAGCCTGGTCTCTCTAATGGGAAGGTTTGGGTTTTCTTTTCTCATAGTCTTGGCTCATTAAACTCCATTCTGGCACCCTAGAGATAAATTATTTAGAATTTGGGCTTAGACTCATGTCCAGATTTCTCCTCCAAAAACAGGGAAGTGGAGAAGTAGAAAGGTACACAAGACACAACATGAATCAAATCAGGGAGAAAACTATTTACTACCCTTAAAAAGAAATAGCACAAAAGACTCAAGTGTTCACTGACAATGAGACTTATACTAAACAAAGCACAGTGCTAACTACTGTTATACCAGACCAGAAGGCTCTTGCTTCAGAACAACTAAACATGAAGCAGTTTACATCATTATTAAAGAAATTAATTCAGACTACTCATTGGTAGGACAAATACTGAAGCTTAAATAATTTGGTCACATAATAAAAGGACAGGTCTCATTGGAATGTTGGGGAAAATGAAGGCAAAAAGAGAAGGGGGTGTGGACAAATAGTGTCATGAAAACAATGAGCATGAGCTTGGACAGACTTTTGGAGATAGTGGAGGATAGAAGAACCTGGAGTATTATGGTCCATAGGGTCAGGAAGAGTTGGGCACAACTGAATGACTGAGCAATAACAAAAATTGGGCATTTTACATTTCACCTTTGCTCTGCACTGTCTTCCTCAAAGTTCATGTCTTCTTCTAATAAGTGAGGCCAGGGCTTCCCCTCTTATTAGTGGCTGTTGTCACTGAGAGAGCAGCTGTCCTTGCTGCCAGTTAGTTCTCCTTATTGGACCCAGGTCCTTGAAACAGCTCAAACTCACAAGATGAACTCCAAGCCTGGACAAATCCACCTCAACAGCAATGTTCACCTAGAAAAGTGAATCCAAATTGGAAAAGGTACCCAGGGAACTAGTTCTGGGTGGGACTAGATGATTCTTTGTTCTATGTGGAACAGCAGCAGGATTGGGGGAGAGCACAGCCCATCTCCTTATTCCCACGAGGGGTAAGAATAGGAAAAAAAAACAGTAGATCAGGAAAAAATGAGCAAGAATCTCTCTTTTTCCAAAGATCCACTGAGTCACTGGCTCCTCTGGCTCAGCAGCAAATGAGGGCATCACTTCATCATTTGAAAACACCCATGTCCTCTAGTTCCAAACCACCACAAGATCAGAAGCAGCCAGGATGTTCATCATCTCAGATATACCCAAATGCTGAGTCACTAGGCCCCTTGGAAGTTTCCAGGGGAGCTCTGTATCATACTGCCTGAGATAGCCCCAATAGGCCAAGTCAACTTTCATTACTCTAAAATGATATCATACCATCAACAGAGTAATCTTCCTATAGCATTTCTTTGATCCTTTCATTCTCCATATCAGAGCCCGACAGGTAATATAGGTAGGAATCTGAAGGGTCAAATTGGTCAACAACTACTGAAGAGATGGGCAGAGGGATGCTGGACCCAGGTGGAGATAGAATACCATAGTCTTCTTCCAATTTCTACTCTCCTGCCTCTTTTCCAATAATAATAATTAATAACAATAATGCTAACAAAAGCTAACATTTATATGACATCTACTGCATTCCAGGCACTGTGCTAAGGACTTTATAAAAATTATCCCAATTGATCTTCATAACAACCCTGAGAGGTAGATGCTATCATCATTCCCATCCTCATTTTATAAGTAAGGAAACTAAGGCAGGGAGGTTAAGTGGCTTGCCCAAGGTCATATAGTTAGTAAGTTCCTGAAGCTGGATTTGAGCTGGGGGTTTTCCTGATTCCAAATCCAGCCCTCTATCCCCAGAGCTACCTAGTTGCCTGTAAATATTTAAACTCTACCCAGGCTTCAAGGGTAGAAGCAATCATCTTTCCCTTCCCTAGACGAGTTCCCAGAACAAGATCCTTATAAAGTAATCATCATTCATGGCCTCCTACAATAATAATGCTAAACTATAGGACTTAGATGGTAAAGAAACCTTTTGAGTCTTCTTACACAACTTCTTCCTTTTACCCATGAGGAAATTATTTGTCTTCCCTACCAAGACATGAAGTTATTAGGGATTTTATGTGCCCTCAAATTACTTAGTGCAAGATAAGGCCTTCAAATGATATAGTAGTGGGAAAAGCTTTGGCTTTGGAAGCAGAAGGCCCAGACTGTGCCATTTATGAATTGTGTGACCTTGGTCATTCATGTCTCTGAGATTCAATTTCCTTATCTGAAAAATGGGGATAATGATGGTTGGGAAGATTATGATTGGGAAAATTAAATAAGATCATAAATGAAAAGGGCTTTATAAACCACCAAATATTCAAATGAATTTGCTATCAACATTCTTTATTCCATAAAGAATAATAAGTTTATCCTGGGAGAAAAATTTTCCGTTTTCAGCACTACCACTTGCCTTCCATATTCATTTTCTTGTCAGCTTAATTGATCCTGGAAGAAGGCAATCCTACAAGAGTTTTTTGTTTTGTTTTGTTTTTTAGCAAAAAAGGAAATTTTTATCCTATGAAAAAATTGTGAGTAGACATGAGGGATAGTCAAAAATTTCTTCATCAGTGATGAAGGACAGATAGAGGGATTTTGCTTTTGTCTCTTCTCTCCCACTTTGCCAATCACCTTTACAAAGTGATGGTGGGAGTGGGAAAGGAGGTATTCATTGAAAGGCTTTTAAAACACATTAAGCTGCTTCTGAATTGCCATATATCACACAGTCTTTTTCTTTTCAGACTGTTCAGGAATTGCCAGCTGCTAGAATGAGTAAAAATGCAGGACAACTTGTACTTGTACTGTAGGTGGGAAGTAGTGTGAGGCTTGTGTAAAAGACACTTCATTTATTAAAAATGCACACTTCCCTTCCCCAGAGGGGAACCCTTACCTCCCTGATACTCCTCACCAGCACCTCCATCAACCTCAAATCGGCAGCTGTTCACACCTGTCTGATTTTTACAAATGTACTGTTCCCTCACCCTTGGCTCTCCTCTAGGCCACAGGGGGTGGGATCAGTCCTCGACATTGAACACCAGGTGCGACAGACTTTCTGTTGGAAAATAAGAGCAAACCCATGCCCAAGTCCATAAGCAATGGCAATACTAAGGCTGCCAGCTTGGGTTCCCCTTTGTATAGAGACCTTTCACTTGCAGTATGTCAGAAATGGGGAAATAGATTCCCACTGAAATCATTCTCTAAGTTACACTCTGAGTGTGTTGATCTTTCTGAATTAATTGCAATGTAATTGCAAAATCAAATAGACTTGGTGATTGGGGACAGTCTCCAAATACAGGAAAATGGTGATATTTCCTGCCAGATTTTCAAAATGATTATGAGGTACAATGTCTTATATTTATGGAAGAGAATAATGGAATCATTTACACACACATACACACAGAGGCTTGACCAACCTGATCAGTCACCACAGTTAGGTTTATTTGAAAATGGAAAGAGATGGCCCTGAGTTTGCAAAGCTGGGAGTCTGAGAGTATAATGGTACCTTTAACAGAGAGAGGAGTTCTGAAAAAGAAGGGGTTTAGCAGGGAAGACAATGAGTTTTTGAATATTGAAACAGAACCCTTGCGGTTGATGATGAGAACTGGGATATGATCATGGAGATGTGTGGCAGCAATGGAATACAGGAGTAGGTCATGGGATTTGAAGAGATTGAGGAACTGGGTGGGTAAGCAGTTTGGGAGAACATTAACATATATGTTGGAGTGCCCTAGTAGAAGGTCGCCAGTTGGGAAGGAAAGGAAGACATTATTCAGCTCCTTGAAAAAGGCAGTAAAATACCTGGGATGGACAACAGCAGTAGCTATCTGACTTGGGAAATAAACTTTGATAGGATGAATTCAAAGGAAGAACATTGGCAAAGGCAGTCTGGATGTAGTGATGGGGAGCAAAGTATACTCTGATTTCCCCTTTAGGACCAAGATGAGAAATATGAGAAAGTTGCCAGCTGGAGAGGGTGGCCAGAGATGTAGAGTCACCTAGGATAAGCAAGATCTCTTGCTGGTAGTGCCATAAAGATGAACTTAGCATGAAGAGGTTGTTCGTTCTGGAATGGAACCTCTAGAAGGCACAATAGGAATGGGCAGAGATTGGAGACTGAAGAGAACAAGCATAAGATTAAAGGAGGTAAGGATCGAGGAAAGGGTGGCTTATTCAGTTAATTGTCACAGGTTGAGGGGGAATCAGGCTTGCCATGGTAGGGGCAACAAGGAGTGTCTCTGCAGAAGACTACAATTATCTCTGGGGATCTTCCTGCATTTTAGAGATAAGAAGAAAGTGCAAGGACCTACCTGAGGTTACCAGATCTGACTAGTGCATATTAGAGCTAGGTGAGCAACCCAAGACCTTCAGCCACCCCAGGCTGCTTCTGTTGCCTAATGGTAAACAACATGGTGCACAACTATAGTCACTGACTTCATTTCTTGACTAGTTTAACCCTGTTCTGCCTTACCTCAGTCATAACTTTAGCTGACAACCTTATTTTGAAAAATTCAATTTGAATGTAAATGTTGCAGTTATGCCTGGTTAGTGTTTGGTGTAGTTTGGAATCAGGTAGGTCCTGTCAGAATTCCTAGATGATACCTACAAAGAAATTGAAAAAAAAATTAAATTAAAAAGGCAGCCAGATGTAGTGGGTGGAGAGCCGACCTTGGAGTCAGGAAGACCTGGGCTTAATCCCTAACCCGGCCACATATTGGCAGCTGCTGGAATGAGCAAAAACATAGGATAGCTTGTACTGTAGGTGAGAAGTAGTATGAGAGTTGGGGGAAAGACACTCTGCTTATTAAAACTTCATACTTCTCTGGGAAAAATCACTTATTTTCTCAGAATTCTAGGAGCTTTGGACTCAGAATCATAAAATCAAGAGTTCAAATACAGCCTCAAAAATTTATGAGCTGTGTGATCCTGGGCAAGTCACTTAACCTTTCTGTGCCTCAGTTTCCTTCTCTATAAAATAAAGCTAATAATAGTACCTACCTCTCATAATTTTAAATGATAATGACCATGACATGACATTTAATTATTATGATCCCAAGTGGATGGACTCATAAAGGAGATGACTAAAAGGTTCATTTTTCACGTCTTAATGTTAGGTCATTACTCTCATCTGTGGGTGATAAGATTGTTGCTATAAAAACTTTCTCAAGATCTGACTGATGAAGTACCTACCTCTCCCCAGTTGACTTTGGTTAGTGGATCTCTCCCTGACAGAGGTTTTAACCCAGAAAAAAGTATTTTGTCCAGCAGAAATCTCTATTTTTTAAAATGTTCTTAGTCAAGTCAGATAAGAGTCCAATCTACTGCATGTTGATATCGCCAAAGGCTCAACATTGCTGTAAACTCACAGTATCATGGAATGCAGAGCTGGAAGGGACCTTAAGGACCACCCACTTCAATACCCACATTTTATAGATGAGGAAACTAAGGTTCAAAAAGAATGATCTCTCCAGGATCAAATCTAGGCTTTCTGATTCTAAACCCACGCTGTTTCCTCCCTTCCACAATAACTTTTTCTGTTTTTTCTTTGAACTTTGACATATCCCTAAAATCATCTCTGGGGATACTTTGTACACTGAGCAGATCCCAGTCCCCAAGCACTCCTTCTTATCCTTCTGTATAATTGACAGTTATTGGTGCCTTTCCTGAGATACCTAAAGCCAGTCTACACCATGTGCCAGAAGCCTTCCTCCAGTCAAGCGGTTCTCAACCTCTCAATTTGTAGCAATGAGAATAAATAATGCATATCAGGTATTTACATTCTGAATCATAACTGTAGCAAAATTACAGTTTTGAAGTAGTGTAAACCTCAAATTTCCTTAGACTTATAAATGTTGGAAATTTCACCATTGGGATATTTCATACTTGGAAAATTTGAGTTTTCCAAGTATGAAATATCCCAATGGTGAAATTTCCAACATTTATAAGTCTAAGGAAATTTGAGGTTTACAGTAGCCACCAACATAATTTTTTGGTTTGGGGTCACTGTAACATGAGGAACTGTATGGCGGGGTCACGGCATTAGAAAAGTTGAGAACCACTGCTCCAGACCTTTTCATATTTTGTGGCTAGTAGGGCAGCACTTGGGTTGCCTAGCTTCTAGTTATCCTTCAGTCTTACTGCACAACCAGCCTATCTGCTTTGATATAACTAAAATGCCAAATAGGAGATTTTTTTTCCCCATAAGATGTATAAATCATTAATAGGATCTTTGACCTGTGAGAGAATATCACATCACACCAAGAAGAACCTATTTTCCAGTAAATGGGACTACCAGATGTTGAAAGTGTCTTACTAACCACAGATACCTGGGCTCTGAGAAAGTCAGTGGATTACTGTACATTTTAAGTCAAATAATATATGATTTCTCATTTTAGTTCCCTCATCTATTTTCAAAATCACTTGACCCGAAGGTTATATGAACACAAGAACTGGTTTCCCCCCCTTTTTTGTTGTGGGTGGGGAACAAGAATGAGGGAAAGCCCAACCGTGTTAAACTGGTCTTTTTGTAAATACTTTGTTGAATGTAACCTAGATGGTCAATAATCACTTAAAATATTCATAACTACCTAAATTTGCTGGGATTTTTTTTCTTCCAAAGATATGTGTATGTGTTGGGTAGGGATCCAACCCAAATGTCCTAACTCTTTACTTTCACAACCACAAGTAGTTTGGTTATCATATCCCTTTGCATTGAGACTCCAGAAGACCCCTTTTAAAACGTAAATGTAAATTTTAGTGGCCTAAAAGCAGCCATCAATTAGGAAAGCATAAAAGCTCAAATTTCCCTATAATTTAATCTTGAGAATTAACCTCTGAATAGGTAACACATTAAAGCTATCACTGGACATTAAAACCTTAGCTCAAATTATTTCAATTGAGTTTAGTAAGCCAGACTACATGACCTTGTGGGAATGAGACCAGAGACACCAGAGATGAGTTCTGTTAGGAGGAGGAGAGAAAAGATAAGAACTGTCTAGTAGGGCCGGCTGGCTGGGGAAGCTCAGGAGTGGGGGAGGCAGGGGTCTGAGTTGTCTGATGACAGTATGAAGGTGTGGGACCTATAGGGGCCCCTCTCTAAAGGTGTAAAGAAACAGAAAAAGGGATGGGGAGAGGCCACTGAAAACCAATGCCAATACTTTCATAATTTTGATTAGGATCACTCTTAGAAACAACAGTTCCCAAATCTTTTTACTCATTTCTTTCCTCACCATATTACTTCCACATCCAAACTATCCCTTAAATTTTTTTTTCAAGGAGTAAAATGCCTTGGTTCACCTTGTCATACCAAGAAATAATGAACAAAAACATGAAGTATGACAAAAGTTATAAGGTCAAGCAATTATTTCCAATTTTGTATATATACTATATTCCTAGTGTAACATGTGTAGTATATACACTTATCTGAAGAAAGAAAACTAGAAAGGCTCTTAGAAGTCAACTAATCAAATCTCCTTATTTTACAGATAAGGAAACTGAGGCCCAAAGGCTTCAGTTGATAATACCCGAGCTAATAAATGGCAGAGCTAGGGTTCAAATGAAGGTCCTCTAAGGCCCAAACCAGCACTCTTTCCATTTTATCCCATATTTTCTTCTTCAGTTGAATTAAAGCCGGGATGTCTCATCTATAAATATTCCCTCTCATGGCTCGAATCCTAAGAGTACAACTCCACAGTGTTGCTGTCCGTGTGACATTTTGCAGACCAGCGGCTTCATCAAATTGCAGGTTAGATCTTGAAAATTGGATTTTCTGGGACAGTTATTCTGTAGGCTCTGCCGTTATCTGCTGTGGTTATTATGCCAGGCATCTGGAAATCAGGGGAAACCTTTCAAGTTAGAGATAGGTTCATCTCCTATTGGAGGAATGTTGCTCTTGCCTCCTAAGAAGGGGTCTGCACCTAATCACAGGCCACTTTCAGCAGTTCATAATGTCAGAGTGCTGACCTGAGACCAGGGTCACATTGCGGTCTCCTTTCCAGCTCCAGGAAACAAATAGAACAACCTTTTCTCCAGTCAAGTTCAAGAGAGAAATTGAGAGGAACAGTTGTTTAACTTGTTCTCTGTTGAAAGCGTGATACCTGGCTGGCAGCTGCCCGACTGAGATGTGGGATGTAAGCTATCAGATATCAGATTTGTTTCACATGAATCACATTCAGCAAACTGGGTTCACAACCCATGGAAACCCGATCCCAATCCCAGTACTCTTGGAATAGTATTCTAGGCTGGCTGCCTTGGGTGGACATTACGTAGTTCATTTACAAAACATTTAAGCAATACCTACTGTGCAGGGCACTATACTAGTTGCTGGGGACCCACAAGGTACGTAGGACACAGACCTTGCTCTCAAGGAACTTCTGATAGGAAAGAATGACATATACACACATATGTGTGATTTGAAAAAGAATGAGATAAGCACAAAGGAGAGGCGAAGGAAAAGCCCTATGAGAAATCGACAAGGGAAAGATCAATTTCACCTGGGTAGAAAATATGAAAATAAGGGGGCTAAAAACACAGAGGTGAAAAGATCTAAACTGATGCAACATTTACAGATATAATGTATATGTGTACATATATCTCATGTCTACATATACATGCATGTATTGTATGTATACATGCATGTATTATATGTATACACACATAGAGATGGATAGATAGATAGATGGATGGATAGATAAATAGATAGATAAATAGATAGATAGATGGATAGATGGATAGATGGATAGACAGAGAGAGTTGGATAGTTAGATATCTTAACTTTTGTTGTTTAGGGTTTCATTAAGCTGAATAAACTTTTTGAGAAGGAAATAGGTAAATCACTGCAGCATTTTTGCCAAGAAACCCACAAATAGGATCACCAAGAGTTGGACATGACAGAAAAAAATCACTGAACAGAAAATACTGATTCATAATCATTTGATGAGGCTAAGTTTTTAGTAAACTTTCCTAACATATATTCTGTATGAATGGATAAATGGATGAAAACTAATTTATTCAAGGTTCATTCTATACCATTGTGCTGACTGCTGGTCATAAGATTATTAAAAAAAAAAAAACTAGACATCTTGAGGAGCTCATAATCTAATTGTAGGAGTTAATGCATTAAAAAAAATCATTTCAGGATACATAGAAAGGCCCCCAAATTCTAAAGATAAAGTATTGGGATAGATAGTAAGGTTAGGAGTCTTCAGGTTACAACAGTAGATTAAGTATCAATGCTGAAGATCTACAGAGCAGAAAAAAAGAACCAGTGATAAGTCCTGGAAGATTTTAGGAAGCAGTGACAGGGCAAATGGCAAGGCTATGACATGGTCCTCTATCTGATCAAAAGAAATAGAGTTGTTCACTCTGATCTCATCCAAGAGCTGTATGAAAGAGTCAAACAGTCCAGGCAAAGGAAAGGCAAGGAAGCTGCATAGTTTCTTTTTTTTTTTTAATTAAATTAAATTAATTTATTTTAATAGAATTTTTTCCAGATATCTCAGCCCTTTACTCCCCTCCCCCACACCATAGAAGGTATCATTTGGCAACCAGATATGTATATATGGATTGTCTTCCACGTTTCCACTTATTTTATTCTCTGGAGGTGGACATTCACAAGTTATTTTTCAAATATTAAATCTGTAACTGTATATACTGTTCTCTTAGTTCTACTCACTTTTACTCTTCATTATCTCATGTAATTCTTCTCAAGTTTTATAAAAAGTAATCTGCTCACTGTTTCTTATGACACAGAAGATAGATACTTTCAATGAAGAGTGAACTGCATCCCAAAAGATGAGGTTCCTTGGAAACTTTGAGTTATAGTCTGTACTCCATCACAGGGACTTCCCTTTGTTTTGCCCTCTTTAAAAATGGAAAAAATAATTGGCTCCTCCTTGCCTCAAAGGATTAGTTATAGGATATAGAGCTACCTGGAAAGGATCTGAGATCTTGATTTTATAGAGGGAAAAACAGAGGCCAAGAGAGGTTAAATGATTTGCCTAAGGTCAAAGTAGTAAGCAGCAAGATTTATAGCAGCAAGATAGTATGCACCCAGATCTTCTCATTCCAAATTGCTGCACCCTTTCTACTACCCTAATGAGCTGAGATTGGAGAAATGATTTTCAGGGAATCACTAGGCAGAAAATCTGGAAGAGAGGCAGGATCCATATTTATTCTATATGTCTATAATAATAATATCACCCTGCAATTGTTAAGTGTTTTATAGTTTGCCAGGCTTTTGCCATGTTGTCTCATGATTTTCACAATAGCCTTTGAGATAGAAAGGGCAGCTGTTTTTACCTCCATTTTAAGGATGAAGCTACTGAGGTTTGGAGGAGTTAAGCAACTCATTGGAGACAAGAAAGGCTAGTAAGTAGTAGAACCAGGACTAGATAGATCCCAAGGCTGTCTTCTCCTAGTTATTCAATTCCAGGCAGTTGCCATAGTATTCTTCTAACCAAATATTTGGATGTGTTAGATCATGCTAACAACATAATAGATGTAGTTAACTGTAAATTGTTTGTGGTGCTGTAATTGTAATTCCTTAGGACAATAGTAATTATCCTTATTAACAGAGTTGGATATTCTTATCTCCATTTTAAATGAAAAATTGGGGCTCAGAACAGCAGAATATCTTCCCCAAGGTCACACGACTAAAAGTGAGTGGAAGATCCAGGACTAAAACTGAGTTCTGACTTAGTTCAAGTGTCCTTTCCATCACATCAAGCTATCTCTCTCTTCCAACCCTCTGTTGTCTTCAGAAAGATACATATTTAATATAATAATATATTTATTAATTGTTTTATTATATTAATTGTTTAATAATAAATTATATATTATGTAACAATGTTTAATATAATAATAAATATGAACAATATAGATCTATATTTAATATATAATATATAAACTATATATACATATATACATAAAGATGTAAATAATAAGGTTAATTACCTCTTACAGCATTTGATCAGTAAATATAAGGTCTCTTTATAGTGATTTATAAGAGCTACCAGAGTCTCTAACTATTCTCTTAATCACTAAAAAAGAAAAATTTCCCTTCATACTCAATGGCACCTGAAATGACAATAACAACAATAGTAATAACAATTATTTACATAATACTTCAAGTTTTGTAGTGTTTTCTATATGTAATTTCATTTGATCTTCCCAACAAACCTGTGAGAATATTTCCTCCATTTTACAGATGAAGTGATTGAGGCTGGCAAAGGCTAAGTAATTTATATAGGAAAACAAAGTTAGTAAATATTTGAGGAAGGGTTTGAACTCAGTTTTTCCTGTCTCAAAGTTCAATACTCTGTCTTCTACTATATCTTTGTTGCCTCCACCATATTCTCTCTCTTTTTTTTTAAACTCTTACCTTCTGTCTTGGAGCCAATACTGTGTATTGGCTCCAAGGCAGAAGAGTGGTAAGGGCTAGGCAATGGGGGTCAAGTGACTTGCCCAGGGTCACACAGCTAGGAAGTGGCTGAGGCCAGATTTGAGCCTAGGACCTCCCATCTCTAGGCCTGGCTCTCAATCCACAGAGCTACCGAGCTGCCCCCTACCATATTCGCTTTGCTTCTTCTCCTATCATGTTCTGCACTTCTCCTCCCTCTCCTTTTCCCTCTATCTCAGTCTCTTTCTCTCCTTCTCCTTCCTTCCCTCCTTTTCTTTTTTCTTCTTCTCTGGAGACCCACCATTGTCATTCAGTGGCATTCTGGTGGTCCTCAAAACCAAAAGGTTTCATAGGATCATCAATCTAGGACTGGTTGGGACCTTAGAGGTCATCAAATCCAACTTCCTCATTTAACAAATTAGGAAACTGAGGCCCAGATAGATTAATTCTCAAGATGACAAAGTTAGTCAGTAAGTCTTTATCAAATTCTTATGTACCAGGCACCATTCTAAGCACTGAGGACACAAAAGGAGTCAAGAGACAGTGTCTCTCCTCAAGGGACACACAATCTAATGGAGTAGATAAAAAACAAATAAGTACAATAAGTTATATACAGGATAAATGGGAAATAATTAAGAGAGAGAAAGAATGAGAATTGTGAGGGGTTGCAAAAGGTTTCCACTAGAAGGTGAACTTTTAATTGGGACTTGAAGAAAGATAAGAGGTGGAGATAAGGAGGGAGAGCATTCCAGACATGGCAGACAGCCAGAGAAAATGCCCAGACCCAAGAGATTAAGAGTGTGAAACATCAAGGAAGCCAGTGTCACTGGATCAAAGAGTATATGGTGGGGAATAAGGTGTAAGAATACAGGAAAGGTCTAGGAGTGCTAGATTAGGAAAGACTTTGAACACCAAATAGATGGTTTTCAATTTGATCCTGGGGGTCATAGGGAGCCACTGAAGTTTATCAAGTAGTGGGAAAAACTGGGGGTGGAGGGGTGGGGGTGTGATGACATGGCCAGACCCACACTTTAGGAAAATCATTTTGGTGGCTGAATGGAAACGATTTAGAGCAGAGATAGACTTGAGGCAGGCCAACCCACCAGAAGGCCATTGCAACAATCCAGGTGGAGATGATGAGGGCTTGAACCAGGGTAGTGACAGTGTTAGAGGAGAAAATAGGGTCTATTTAAGAGATGTGGTAAAGCCAAAATTGGATATGGGGGAGGTGGGAGGAGATTGAGTAGTAGAGGATGACACCAAGGTGAAGAACCTGGGGGACTGGGAGGATAGTGGTGCCCTCCACAGTAAAAGGGAAATTTGGAAGGGGTTATAATTTAGGAGGGAAAATGAGTTGTTTTAGACATGTTCAGTTTCAGGTGTCTACTAGACATCCAGTTCAAGATGTCTGAAAGGCAGTTGGAGATGGAAGACTGAAGCCAGAAGTCAGGGCTAGGGTAGAATAAATAAATTGAAGAATTCTCAGCACAGAGAGGCTAGTTAAATCCATAGGAGCTGATGAGAACCTAAAGTGATGTCATAGAGAAGAGAAAAGGGCCTGATGGAACACTTAATGCTCGTGGACATGACTTGGATGAGGATCTGGCAAAGGAGTCAGAAAAGAAGCAGTCTAATAGGTAGGCAGAGAATCAGGGGAGAGTGGTATACCCAAAACCTAGAGAAAAGACAACATCAAGGAGAATAGGGTGACTCACAGTGTCAAAGGGGTCAGAGAAGTCAAAGGGAATGAAGTCACCAGCTTTGGCAATTTTGAGATTGCTGGTAACTTTGAAGAGGGCAGTTTTAGTAAAATGATTTCTACATGGGCTAACAGAGTAACAGAACTGGGTGTACCATCACTTGCACTAGATGGTTCTTCCACAAAATAAAATCTTGAATTAAATGTTTATTAAGCTTCACAATTCTGTGTACAACCATGGCCATGAATTTCTCACACCACTGGGTCAACTCATTTTATTTTGTTTCTGCTTCTGGCTTATTTGAGGGGAAGAGGAAGAAGGGTATGGAGTAGGGTGCTGTCTTACTTTTAATGGACAGTTTGTTTTTGCACTGTAAATTGTCTCTCGGCTATTAATCAATTTGCCCTATCTATTAAACGGACAGAGAGTGGATCCAGTATTTTTGATTGTATGGGAAAGACTCTATCCTAGCTTTCATAGCATTGAATAAATATGACATAGTTGTATTCTATTGTTGTTATTCAGTCATTTCAGTCACATCCAACTCTGTGTCACCATTTGGGGTTTTCTTGGCAATGATACTGGAGCAGTATTGTCATTACTTTCTCCAACTCGTTTTATAGATGAGGAAGATGAGGCAAGAGGGTTGTGACTTGCCCAGGGTCACACAAATCAAAAATGTCAGAATGTCTTAAAAGTTTAAGAGGCATTGTGAGCAGCGGGTAGCATGCTGAGCTTAGAGTTGGAAAGATCTGGGTTCAAGTCTTGTTGCTGATAATTATTCATCGTTTGCCTTTAGGCAAGTCATTTATCCTATCTACTAATTGGTGGGTCTATTTGCTGCTGGTGGAGGGAGCCTTCATATGCTAAAGAAATCACAGATCTTTTGTCACCTATTAAAACTTTACTATTTCAAAGGAAAGTCAGGTACTAGTTGCAGGGAATTCAGAATTAATAACAATTGTCAATACTTCAAAAGTAGTCTTTTACTGAGATGCACTGTATTATTTCCAAGGATATTAGAAGTATAAATTCTACTGTCTCTTTCAATAAAAGAAACATCTCACTTAACAATTGTAATGTTAATTGCTTGCATGCAAATGGAAGGTGCTATCCATGTTCCCATTTAATATTATTAGTCCTCTTAGCTGCCTAGAAAACTTTAGAAGACAGTAGTTGTATTAATCTATGAAATGACTCAAAAGCTCCAAACCTAGGGCTAACTCTAAATGCTATTACAGGCTAAGACACAAACTCTTTCTTAGAAAAAAAGCTGAAATCATTGGAGAAAGACCAGGGCATTGCGAGTCAGGAGACCTAGATTCTAGTCTTGTTTCCAACACTTTAACTAGCAATTTTGGAGACAGGTTTGAGCAATATCCCAGGAGCAAGCAGCATCTTTCAAATCAAACTTGTGTTTACAAGTCCCAGATCTTTCCTTAAACCTTGCCAATTGGTGGTGTTCTGCTTCCTGTCATAAACTCCTAGTGCTAGAAGAATCTTTAGAGATCATCTAATTTCCTTATTTTGTAGATAACACTAAGTCCCAGAAAGGAACCCAGGGTTCCTGAATTCCTAAGATCTAGTCTGAGCTATTAATTTTAATTTTTAAAACTTAATTATTTTAATAAGACAAATTTGGTTGAGTGGGAAGAACTAGTTACTATTGTGACTCACAGGTAATTATTATTAACAATGCTGTGGCATCTAATAGCTTCTGGTTGTATTTAATTGGTTTTTAACTTACTATATACAAGCTTAGCTATTTCTAGTTGCTAAAAAAAAGTCCATATATTAAAATTTTGCACCTTTTTTGGGGGGAGCTTGAGCAAAGTTCCAGTCTCCTTACCCTAGTTACTCACCTGCTTGACTCTGACTCCATAGTCAAGTCCTCTTATCTTTCTGAGCCTCAGTTTTTTGACTATATAATAAAATAGATGAATAGGTAGCCTAGATTTAATCTCTAGATAGAATTAGATAAGTTATAATATCACTTTAAGTTGGGGCAGCTAAGTGGCTCAGTTGATAGAGACCCAGGTCTAGAGATGGAAAGTCTTGGGTTCAAATGTGACCCCAGGCACTTTTCCATCTGTGTGACCCTGGGCAAGTCACTTAACCCCCATGGCCTAGCCCACACTACTCTTCTGCCTTGGAACCTATACTTAGTATTGATTTTAAGACAGAAGGTAAGAATTTTTTAAATATTTTTTCCTTTAAACTTTAAAATTCCCTGAATGAATAAGACTTTACCATAACTGTATATAGTCACAAAATTGGGAAGGGTGAAGATTATTATTGACCCTTCAACTTCCCCTAGGGATAAAGGTCATTGATAATGGTGCTCAATAGTGATGCTTAGTGTACATCACCCCCCAGACATCCTAGGACAGCTCTATGTATACATTCAACTTCAAATGTATCTTTACGGACTATTCCAGTAGAATGTAAGCTTCTTGGGGGGAGGAAAAGTATCTTTTTCTCTGTTTCTCCAGCAACTAGCGCAGAGTGCCTGGCACATTATAGGAATCTAATAAATATTATTGAATTAATGTTTATGCCATAAGGCTTCCTCAAGTTGTTATCTGGGTTTCATTGTTATGTTTTTGAGATATTCCAGTTTTTTTCTTACATCTTCACTCTTATCATAGTTTTATAATCTTCAGGATGTAGTCTGGACTTTTAAACGAGCCCATTCTCTTACTGCCTGTACTAGTTGAAGACAGCATAGAATAAACTCTGGTTTTGAAGTCAGAAGTCCTGGATTCCTTTCTGGAACTTGGTGTCATCTATAAAATAAAGAAATTAGAATAGATCTTTAAATATCCTTCTAGAACCAGGGAGATTATCACAAAAGGAAGCAGAGTAACAACAGTTTTCCCCCACTTGGGATTTGTGATCTTATTCCTTTAAAAAAAAGAAAAAAAAGAAACAGGGTAGGGTAGAAATAACCCCAAAAGTTTGTGATCACTGGTCCCCACCCTAAGTTTAGACTTCCTGAGACCCATCCTACCCACTCACCAAAAAAAAAGCCAAGAAGAGTGATAGCTGGGATAGTCACTGAGATTCCAGACACTGGGAAAGGAAAGAGTAGGGTCAGAAAAATAAGTTTTCAAGGTGAGGATTGATGAGGAGGAGAGTCTCTGAAGAAAAGGCTGCACCAGAAGAGGAAGGCAGAGAGCAGGAAGAGTCCTTCCTGACTGCTACTTGCTACAGACATCAAGTCACTCAGAAGGAACAACACAATTTGTCCTACAGTCTATTCCTAAGGAACCTCGGAAGCCTAATTCCAAGTCCTCCAAGTCCTCTTCTAATGCCCCCCCCCCACCTTGCCAGGTTTTCTGATTGTTCTCTCTGATCTTGAGACTTTAATTTTAATTTCTTCAGCAAATGTTTATTGAACACTTAGTAAGTGTTCAGCATGGTGCTAGCTTTCTTTGTCCAGTATAATTCTGAGTGCCTGCTGTCAGGAAGCTTAATTAGATAAACACGTGAAACAAAAACAGGGAGAAATTCAGTACCAAATTGTATGATTCATGAAATCATAGATTCTTAGAGTTGCAAAAGAACTGAGAGGTCATTAGTTGAACCTTACCGAAAATGTGAATCTCCCTTTAATATCTCTGAAAACCAAACAACTAGTCTCTGACTAAAGAGCTAAAATATTGAGGGAATTTTAAAGGCAGCCACTATCTTATTTTTGGATAGTTGTAATTGCTAAGTAATTCATAATTATATATAAGTAGGTATATACATATATACACATATGTATATATGTGAAATTTTTTAGCAAAAAATATTTTTTTGAAAATGAGTCTTCCCCAGGCTGGAAGTTCTGCTACCAATTAACATCCCAATCCCCCTACTAATTAGCAGGGGTTCTCTGACATACTCATTTCTGATTCTGGCTTCTGAGTGGCCCAGTGGATAAAGCCCATGACTTAGAGTCAGGAAAATCTGGGTATGAATCCTGCCTTAGGCACTTACTCCCTGTGCCACCCTGGGCAAATCAATTAGCAGCTTTGTGCCTCAGTTGCCCCATATGTAAATTAGGGACAATAACAAGCCCCTATCTCACAGGGTTGTTGAGAGGATCAAATGAGTTAACATGCAAAGCACTTAGAAAACCTTAAAGCTCAGTCTTATTGCAACTTATTATTACTTTTCTATGAGCATCCTGGTGGCTTCCAGTCTCAAGAAATCACCATATTGGTGATAAAATTAGTGCAGAAACCTGATTGACTTTAGCCCACTGAATCTCAGAACTCCTGAGATCATAAAAATCCACCTTCCTCAGGCTCCTCCAGGAGCAGGGATCATAGATTTATACCCCCATTATCAACAATTTCTCTTTCAGTTGAGCCACAGTCTGCCTCCTTGTAACTTTCATCCCTTAATCCTACTTCAACCATCAAAAAATAATCAGCTTATACCTCTTTACCTGGCCACCGTTTAAAAATGTTCATATGCCCTGTAGGACTTCTCTTATTCTAGCTAAATGTCCCTATTTCCCTCAATCTAACTTTTCAGGATATTCAGAAGAAATAAAGGTTGAATTATAGATTAGTCATAGAGGGCTTCATGGAAGAGGTTGGACTTGAAATTAGGTCTCGAAGAACATGCATAGAATTTGACTCAGAGAACAGGAGAGGCAAAGGCATTCCAATGAAGTATAAGAATACAATCAGAGCCAGGAAAGCAAGGATGGACATAACAAATGCATGCAACAAAAAAAGATCAACTTACCTAGTGTAAAAGGAGTCTATTGGGAAGTAGTGATGAAAAAGATTGGATAGATTGTATGAAGTCAGATATCTGAGCAAGGGACTTCAGTCTTTATCAGACCCTTTCAACTTGATTATTGCAATAGCCTCCTTACTTTCTCCTTTAATTCTCCTTCCCAAGTTGCAAAATTAGTATTTCTGAAAAAATAATTCTGACTATGTCACTCTTCTGTCATAAAAAAATTATCCACAACTTTGTATGTCTCTGGGATAAAATATAAACTCTCCTCTTAAAACCCTCCATAACTTAGAACCATCAAATTATTCCTATGCCCACACACATAAATAAATAATGATTTCCAGCCAAACTGAACTACTGACTATTCCCTGAACTTGAAATTCTCTCACCCATTTCTGTTCTTTTTTTCCATATTATTCCCTCAGTTATGGAATGTCTTCCCTCCTCATCTTCACCTTTAGGAATTTTTTCAAGATTCAGCCCCTCCTAAAACAAAGCCTTTCTGGATCTTTGCCCCCCTAACCAAGTATTTCCTGTTTGTGTCTTCCTCAAAGATTATCATATTTTATTTGATTACATGCTCCATCTTTACCACCCAACTCCCTAAAAGAGTGGAAGCTCCTTGAGGCCAGAGACAGTTTCATTTTTGTCTTTGTATTCCTACTTAGGGATATTTTATTTCTCTACAAAACTGCTTAGTTTCAACAGTTCTGAGCTGTAATCAAAACCTAGCATAACTCCATGTTTGTTGTATTATTTTTTTGGATCACATTGGTAAGGTAGGAAATGAAATAAGACATTTTGAATCCTTTTGATATAACATGTTTGCCCTCTAAATTTATCTCTAAAAATATGAGTATGTAAAATAAAATGTGTTCCATTAATTGAAACGTTGATTTCTCTAGCTGGTTTGAGTTTTGAAGTTGATGTTGTGAGATGGCACTAAGCAAAGGAAGCATGAGAGTATGGGGGGGGGGGGGTCTGTATTCATTTGATCTTTGGCTTTATCCCAATCAATTAATGAGCTGGTGTCATTAATGACAATATTTAAGTCAACTGGAAGGATTACTGACAAATCACCAAAATAGAAATGACAATTAAGTGCCCTTTGGTGACTGGCTTAAATGGACTTGAAGTATGAACTAAAAGGTCAAATATCAGGCCTCTGTCCATGGGGAGTGGCTGGAATTTCCAAAGACATGGTCCTAACATTAGTTCTCTGAGGTGTGACTCTGAGAACTGTTAGCTGAAGCCCTCTGGTCCTTCTCTGCTGTCAAAAAGATGCATAGTAGTGGAAACAGAAATGTTTTACTTGGGGAAATGACTATATTCTTTTATCACTTGAAGAGGGGGAGGGCAGATTATCTCCTAGTCCTTTTTTCCTTTTCTGTAATCTTCCCTCTTCATTTTTACTACCAAAGGAGGAACAGATGGTTGGACTAATTGGACCCTAATAAAAATGGAATTATTTTGATTTCTTTTCACTGTGTGGATGTGTGAGCTGTTGTATGTGTCAGAATGGAGGAATATTCATCTGTCAAAATAAGTGAAGAGAGTGAGTCTCAAACCAAATATGAATATAATGTAGTATTGTATAAATTATAATTTATAACATAAAGTAACTTTTTGTCTAACTATATTAAACCTACATGAGTCTAAGAAAGGATAGGTGTGGCTAGATGGATCAAAAATTTATGGCTAACTCATTAAATCTCACCCCCTCTTTTATTTTATTTTTGTTTTCCTAACTAGTTTTATTTTAAACTAGCTCAGTATAAATCAATAAACTTCTTGTTTATAAAACTAGCCCATTTTTGAGGAAAGCATCATTTTATAGGCATCAACTACTTAATTTCAACAATTCTTGTGATGTGATCAAATACTTTGGCCATTTATACTCATAACTCTGACAAAGATGATAGAATCACAAGATTTCAGATTCATCCAGTTAAGTGGATACCTGCACAGTAATCCCATCTCTAATCCACCTAACAGTAATTATCCAGCTTTTGCTTGAAGCCCTCCACTGAGGGGGGAACTAACCACTTCCCGAAGCAGGTTTTTTAGTTGATTCTAAGTGTTAGAAAAATCTTCCTAAATTTGTCTCCCTTAAGCTTGCATCGATTACTCCTAATTCTGCTCTCTGGAGCCAAACAGAACAAACTATATCTTTCCTCCATATTGTGGCCCTTTAAATACTAGAAGCTAGAATGTATATCTCCATAAGTTTTCTCCAAGAGGCAATATGCCATAATGGATAGAACACTAGCCTCAAAGATTTGTTGGGTCCCACCTCTGAAATAACGACCATGTGGCCCTGTGCAATTCACTAAACCTTTCTTGGTGTCTAGGCAATTTTATTAGACTATAAATTGCAAGGAAGTAATAGCTCTTTATCAATAGAATATATTCTTCACCCGGATCTCCCTTGTCTCATGCAATTACAGGTCCAATAAATTGTTTTTTTCAAGGCTTCTCCAGACTAAACCCATTCCTATCCAGTTCTTTCATCCAGTCTTCATATGGCCCCAATGTGAGGCTCTTCATCCTCTTGGTTTCCCTTCTCTAGGCAATCTAGCTTAGCATGTTTTAAAGCATTACAAGTTCTTTGCTTAAGTACTAAAGTACTGCATAAAATGCCTTGTAGTCACCAAGACCATTAGAGGGGATCTATGAGGTCAAAATTATATTCACAATAACACTAAAGCACTTTCATTTCTAATATGATAAATATTGATATACATAACCTGCATAAATAAAAGCCCTTTAGGGGGGTTTCAATAATTTTTAAGAGTGTAAAGGAGTTCTGAGACCAAGAAGTTTGGGAGCTATTCATTAATACTCGGAACTGAACTGTATTACATTTGTGTTCTGGCCAAAACAGTGTTCTAGGGAGCGTTCACCTTCTTATTCCTGCTTCTTTCTTTTTCAGATTAAAAAAATGGAGCCAAAGATATTCAAGTATATCATTCATATAAATAGTCAAGAGCAGAGCCAGTATTAGAACCTGTGCTCAGTGCCACCATATTCAGCACTTTTCCCACTACATAGTTTTTTACCGCTTCACAATTTATCCCTCTCACAACATGGTGGTTCCCACCAGATTCATTCTCTCCTGGACCCTGATGAATACCTAGCTTAAGAAGAATTCATAAGATGGACTTTAGATCAACTTCTCAACACTTATCTTATTCTCTTTTGGTAAATAGGCCCCAAACTCTCCCTTCAAGTAAAAGCAAAAGAAAACCTTAGACTACTGAATTACATTCATTTCATTCATTCATTCATTCATTCATTCATTCATTCATTCCATAGCTGTCAGTCATGTGCCAAAAAAAAGGAAAAAGATAACTCAAAGATTCCAATAGAAAAAGAAAGGTCAAAATGAGACTATAAGTATTGTGGCTGATTTTCAAAGAAACCCATAAGAATTTCTATTTTTAGATGGTTTTGCCACTCTGGAAGGTCATATATTTATTATAGTGTTGCTGTAGTTGCTCAAATTATTTTGCATACTTTTCAAGCACATAAAACATTATTTTTCTTGTCTGTAGCAAAGACAGACCTACAACCCCTGAAGCACATTTGAGTTTTGACATAGACCAAAGCCATAGAATCATAGAAATCCATTTGGAAAAGATTTCAGGGACCGCCATCTTGCCAGACCTGTGCCTGAGCATCATCTAGTCTCTACTGTAGGGCTTCTTAACCTTTTTTGTTGTCATAGATCCCTTTGGCAGTTTGATGAAACATAACTCCACAAAATCATCTTTAAATACATAAGATTACAAAGAAAACCAATTATTCTGATATCATTTTCAAAATATTTTTTAAGTTCATGGAGCCCAGGTAAAGACCCTTTCATTCATTTGAAAAATCTTCAATGAGAGGGAACCCTCCCTCCATTTTCCAAAGCAATCCATGTGCTACATGTATTATTTCACCAGTTAGAATATAAGCTGTTCAAAAGTAGGAGTGTTGTCTTGTCTTTCTATTTCTATTCTCAAAATTTAGCTCATAGAATATGCTTAGTAAATGCTTTTCTATTCCATTCATTACATTTCTGTTGCCCTTTTGGATCGTACTAATTAGTAGGAAGGTTTTCTTTATGTAGAACCAAATCTTCTTTTCTGCAACTTTGAAACATTATTCCTAGTTCATCACTCTGGATTTAAGTAGAGCAAGGTCTAACCCTTTTCCACTTGACAGCCCTTAAAATTGTTTGAAGACTGTTCTCCTATTTCCTGCTCCCAACCCCCAATCTTCTTCTGGTTAAATATTGTTGCTTCTTCAACTCATCCTCATATGAAAGTCTCCAGATTCCTTACCACTCTGATTACCTCCTTTTGGATATGCACGAGTATGTCAATTTTTAAAATTTCCTTTTACGGCATTGAATACAACATATACTATGTGTGGTCTGCCCAGGACAGAATATAATAGGATGTTCACTTCTCTCATTCTGGATACCATAATACCACTAAAATAACATGAACTTTTTGGAATTTTGATTCACACTCCATTTAAATAAATTCAACACATTATGTAAGCCCCTATTATGGGCCAGGCACTGTACTGTGGAACCCGAGACTCATTAAATCCTCATGACTATTTCTACATGAAGTACTGACGATCTAGTGCTTCTCACTTGTATTTTTTATAGTTGAATCTTTGAACTTAAGTATGGACTTTATATTTTACTCTATTAAATGTCATCTTGTTAGATCCGGTCGTTTGTTCTAGTCTGTCAAGATATTTTTGGTTCATAGCTGTCATCTACCATATTGACTATTTCTCTCCCCTCCAGTGTTGTGTCATCTCTAAATCTGACATCTTGGCCAAAAGAATAGCATGAGAGATGTTTTTCACATGTCTTGGGAAATCCAGATATTCATGCCCCTTGTCTACCAGTTTCATAACTGTCAAAAAAGAGATTAAACTGGCAGAATCTGTTTCTGATGACTTTTAGCTTGTCTTTTTAAAGACTCATAAATAATTCCTTTAATATTGTGTATTAGAGCAGGTTAGAGGCAGCTAGTTGGAACAGTGGGACAAGCACTGGGCTTGGAATCAGGAAGGCTCATCTTCATGTGTTCAAATCCAGCCTGTGTGACCCTAGGCATGTCACTGAACCCCATTTGCCTCCATTCCTCATCTGTAAAATTAGCTGGAGGAGGAAATGGTAAACCACTTCCATTATCTTTGCAAGAAAACCCCCAAATGGGGTCACAAAGAGTCAGACATGATAGAAATGACTCAACAACAACAACAGAATCAACCTGATGAGATTACAGACCGTTGACCATTGTTTGGAGACAACTGAAAAGCACCTCTCAGTAGCATTACGGACAGGACCATTAGTACCTTGCTGGTAATTGGCCATATAGAGCTCTTTGATTGTCTACCTTGTCCATAACCTAAAAAACAATCTGAAGAAATGTTCTCAGTCACTCACTCTCCAAAACTTCCTTTTAACCTTTTCCCATGTAACTTCTTCCTTCTAGAATGCAGCTAGGGGCACAGGGGACAGGAGAAGGGATGATCTCCCTCCCTCTGAACAGTGATGGCACCTTACAGGAGAAGCACCTGGTCATGGTCAATCTGGGCTTCTACACAGCCTAAGCAGGGGGTTCAAGGATACTGTTCCTGAAACATAACCACCTGTACTGAAGTAGTTCAGAGGCATTATAAGTTTCCTATCAGATAGATTGAAGAATGTAGAATTCCAGTAAGATAAGTGAGATTTGTTAGCTTTGGGAAACTTGGACTCAGACAAGAAACACAAGAGTTGGGGGTTTAAGAGCAGTGTCCTTGAACTCCTTTCTTGGCTTTGCTTTCCTCAAAATGATCCTAGAAAACTGGGAGTAGAAGCATCGCCAATCTATCTTTACAGGACATGGAACTGAAACTCAGGTTAAATTACTTGCTCATGGCCAAGTTAATATCAAATGCAAGTCTCAACTAAATTTTTGTCAGTCAAGAAACATTTATTTAGTACCTACTGTTTTCAGCATTCTTATCACTACAACAGACTGTTTTGTAGTACCTTCTGGTGCCTTTTAGACTCCTGGAAGGGCCTTAATTTAGTGAAACTTTACAGAGGTGAACAGATATAAGAGTTTATTCCTCTGAAAGAGAAGCAGTGGCTTGCTTGGTGTGAGGGTCATGCCTGTCCCCTTATTGATGGCAAAATGACTCTGCAAACAGATACAATAGCAATCATGAGGTCCCAGTTCTAGGGCTTATTTGATTTAATTTAAACTTCCTCTTTATATGACCCAGGTGAGGAAAGTTATTGCTTCTCTCAGTACCTTCCCTCTCCCGAATCAGAGACAACTTCACTCTCATCTGCTTTACTTATTTGGAGATAAGACTTGAGAGCATTCCCTCCCATTGCCCATTAAATGCTCCAGTCCGCTTCCTTACTTCCTCTGCCTTTTCATGAGCAAATCTCAGCCATGAAGCAGTTCTAATAATTTCTTCTGAGCTCTCATGGGATTTATTCTCCATTCAGATTAGCCATATTCCCCATATTTCACAATCAGCTTTGTGAGAGCCCTGCTGTGGGGGTTACTAACTCTTCTAACTTTAACTACCTCTGAATTAAGACTTGCCAGCTCTCACTGCATTTATCTGTCCTCTCCATCCAAATTCTGATCATGCTGAGGAGGGCATGGGGCCCAAGCTTCTTGTAGTCAACAGATTCTGGACCAGATGTTTGCATTTAGGAGAGAATCATTACCTCATGACCCACTTGCAGTCTTAGGAGTTATCCCACCTACATAGAAGAATTGGCACACATCGAAGAACCATTCCCCATTAGACTTCGAATCCTTCAAACGAGACCATTAAGTAAGATGTTAATGATAAGGCATAAGGCTTTCTTTTGGAGATGAGACACTTCATTTTGTTTTCTTCTCACTGATGTCTCGGTTGATAGAAAAATGATCATGATTAGGATGATGACAATAGCTTACATTTATATAGTACCTACTATGTGCCAGATACTATGCTAAATGATTAAAATATCATCTTGTGTATATACATGTATAACCCAGATTGAATTGCTTGCCAGCTCTGGGAGAGGGGAGGGAAGAAAGGAGGGAGACAATTTGAATCATATACCTTTGGAAAACTTATGCAGAAATGTGTTATTAAAATAAAATAATTAATTAATTTTAAAAATAAATGGAAATATTATCTCAATTGATCCTCACAATAACTCTGAATGGTAGGTGCTATTATTTCCTCCAGTTTATAGATGAGGAAACTGAAGTCATATAGCTAGTAAGTGTCTGAGTCTTGTTTTGAATTCTCATCTTTCTTACTCAATGTCCAGTGCTCTATCCACTATGGTGCCTATCTGCCCTCATTCTAGAAAAGAGCTTGGGGTCAGTGGAAACAGGATTTTTTAAAAATATGGCACTATTTGGATAAAGATTGATTGGTTTAAAGCCAAAAGGGTTTAATAATGCAGGTGGATTGTAACACGGGGCCAGAAATGTAAACTTCTTCAGAGTTTGTTTTGCACGTTTATTGTTATTCAGTTATCTTTCAGTTGTGTCCAGCTCTGCATGATTCTCCATTTGGAAGTTTTCTTGGCAGAGATGGTGGAGGCTTTTATTATTTTATAGACAAGAAACTGAGGCGAATAGGGTTAAGTGACTTGCGTAGCTAGTCGCATAGCTAGTAAGTGGCTAATGCCAGATTTGAATTCAGAAAGTGGAGACTTGATGATGCCAAGCCTGGCATTCTAAGCTGCCCCTAATTTCAGTATGCACTAAAACATGAGCATTTTATTTTTTTTTACTACAACAATTATTTCATAACTTTATTCCATATATATATATATATATATATATATATATATATATATATATATATATATATATATAAAACAATACAATAAACTCTGGTGGTATGGAAAATTTCTCCTACAATCACAAAATATTCACTTAAAAGTTCATTTCCAGGAAAACTGGCTCCCTCTACTTCTAGATCATCCTTCAGCTTATCTTGACTTTGTTTTTGTTATGCTTTTTTAACTCAGGAGCAATCTGATGAATCAGTCATCTGGGTGTCCAATCTCTGTCCCTCACCTCTTGATAAAAAGAAAGGGATGTCATGATGAAAATGTTTGGTATTTTCCATTCCACCTATAATAAATTATTACAAAAGTGTTATTCTGCAAGCATTTAGTTAAGAAAAAAAGGTAAACAATAAAACACATTTTTTCTTAAAAAAAAAATCCAAGCTTACAATAAGGGCATTTATCAGTCAGTATGCAAGCATTCACAATGATCACTTGCTTTTTCTTCTAATTGACAAATGCTTTTGAAAGTCAGTAGCACAAGTAAATAGCAAGTGGGTTTTAAACCCCCCTCATAAAACATGAACATGTTCAAGAGAAGGCAGTGTGGTATAATGGAAAGGCTCCTGGATTTGGGTTTGGGAGACTTGGTTGAGTACTGACTCTTATACTTGGGCTCTAGTGTAGAAAGACCATAAGTCAATTAATTTCCCAAAGTCTCCAGTTTCTTCTCCACAAAATGGCAATACTAATGGCCCTAGAAAACAGTGACTAAAGTGGCACAGAGGCATATCAACTCAATATGGGGAAAGACTTCAAAACAATTAGAGCTGGCCCTAAATGGAATAGAACTACATCAGGAAGTAATTAATCTGTTTCCAGATATTGGAGAGCTCCAAGGAGAGTCTGGGTGACTATGGATTAGGGACAGGAATGTGCAAGAGCCAGTTCCTATGGCTAGTGTTAACTTTTTACTGTGAACACTTACCTCAGAACTCAGGAAACACAGCACACCAGAATTTGAGTTATTTTTTTTTAATTGTCTAGACTTAAGAAAATAATGGAGAAAATGTCAATAATGCAGATTAATGTGATATTTTTTAGTTTTCAATTAGCAATAATTGTGCCTCTGATAAACCTCATTGGTTATGATACTGCCACTGAGCAAAGCTAAAAATGACATTTTTTAAAACATCTGGTGGTTAAACATTTTCTAGTATACCCCTGGTTAGATTGTTAAATCCTTACTAGCACCCCTGGTGAGGGATGCTTTAGAGGGATTTCACACTTAGGAGTTGGAACTGATGACCTCTGAGGTTCCTTCCAGTTCTAGAGTTCTCTGATTCTATTTGTATCTCATGGAGTTGTTGCATATTGTAAACAGTTATGCTACTATGTAAATGGAATTCTTATGAATAGAAACCTCAACAGCGTGCTCAGTAATGTTCCAAACATTTTTATTCCACATGGACATACCAGAACTTTGAACCCTCCCCGAATCCTGATTAATTTAGTGAATGAATGTATAAGTGACAATAAATTTGTACTTGTCTTAAAAGGTGTCATGACAGCCTTTTCTGTGAAAGGCAAATGGGACACAGAATGAACATTCAGAGAAAAATTAGGCTGTTGTGAGGAACAAGTA
The DNA here is from genome assembly GCF_027887165.1 of Monodelphis domestica. Taxonomy (NCBI): domain Eukaryota; kingdom Metazoa; phylum Chordata; class Mammalia; order Didelphimorphia; family Didelphidae; genus Monodelphis; species Monodelphis domestica. The sequence goes on along the minus strand of NC_077231.1, from coordinate 185,087,564 downwards.
GTTCCTTCCTCCTCTCTACCTGTAGGTATAAAAATAGACACCGACTTTGAACGCCTGTAATTTTAGCTGCAGAACAGGTAGTGCTTTAATTTGGAATAAACTTGAAAAGGGGGGAAGAGCTTTTTTTCCATTTTATTTTTAAAAATTCATTAGAAAGGTTGAGTTCTGAATTCTTTCCCTCCCTCTTGATCTTCCCCACCCTTTGAGAAGGCAAGCAATGTTATATTTACTGTACATGTGAAGTCATGCAAAACATTTCCTTATTAGCCATTTTGCCAGAAACAAGGGAAAAAATAAGACATTGGGAAAAAATATGCAAAATCCACACTAAGAATTTATCAGTTCTCTCTCTGGAGGTAGATAACATTTTTCATCATGGATCCTTTGTTGTGGACCATTATATCAATCAGCACAGCTAAATTTCTCACAGTTAATCCTCATTACAACATGCTGTTACTTACTATGTACAATGTTCTCCTGACTCTGCTCTAAAAACAACTTTCAAGAAACAAAGGGACTTGAGAGGCTATTAAGTTCATTTTGCAGGTAGGGAAAGTAAGGTACAGAGAAATGAGATGACCCACTCAATAAATGTTTGAGGCAGAATTTTGAACTCAGTTCTTCTTGATTCCCTGTTTATTTGTTGTTCAGTAAGTTCAGTCCTGTCCAACTCTACATGACTCCATTTGGGGTTTTCTTGGTGAAAATTCTGGAGTAATTCGCCATTTCCCTCTCCAGCTCATTTTATAGACAAAGGGATTGAGGCAAAGAAGATTGTGACATGTCCAGAGTCACAAAGCTAGCAAATGTCTAAGGCCAGATTTGAATTCAGATATTCCTGATTCCAGGCTTGGCATGGCAGCCCCTAGCTGTCCCATCAGTGCCCTATTCTTTATGCCATAATACTTCTCCTTTAATAAAAAGCTTGGCTCTACTTGAGTTGCCTTTGCTTTCTTTTAATATCCTTGTGAGAGATGGGTATCTATGGAAATAGTTTTTCAAAAGAAAGTCAAATGGATCCCCATCTTTTCTCCAGAAGCCTTTTCTAGGACACATTGCCTCCTAGAAAATTGATCATCAGTTTTAAAAAGTTGATGAAACCAGGAGTGTGAATTTTATATTCTAAATTGTTAACATTGTCAAATTTTTATGCAAGCTTCAATCTTTGATGATGTATATAATCCTCTCGGGACTGCTACCTGGGTAGGTAATATCACTGATATCTGGGGACTATCTCTGAATCCCCATCTTCCAATGTAGGGAAGAACAGTGTACTTGCCATTGCTCCTTTTATAGCAAAGGCATTCTCCTTTAATGTCTTCAGCCAAACTCTGTTTCCACTTCTATTTTTCAAATCTCTCTCATTCATATTAACTTTCCCCATCAGGCTGATGAAATCTAGAAAGAAATAGGAAAGTCTTGAGGTGAGGGATTTGAAATTTCCATATCTTGAACAATTCACAAGAAACTCTAACCATCATTAAAAGAGTAGAAAGTAGGTGGAGAAAGGAATGATGTTTCTCTTCTCAACTGTAAAGGGTGAATATTATGGTTGAGACTGAGAAAAATCTAAATTTAAATGGTCATCAAGGGAAATCCCAAATAATAAAATACCCAAGTCAGCTGCCAAATTTTTATGGTGTTTTAATTACAACAGGAGGAAGAAAATATTAGAGGGAGAGAGAGAGACAGAGACAGAGAGATAGACAAACAGAGAGAGAGAGAGAGAGAGAGAGACAGAGAGACAGAGAGAGAGACAGAGAGATACATAGAGACAGAGAGAAGGAAAAAGGGAGAGAAAGAAAGAGAGAGAGAAGGAAAGAAGTTTAACTCAGAACCACTCTGGCTCAGGCTGAGCCAAAGCGAGCATTAAGGCCTTGGAGAGCCAAGGCAGGGAAAGGGATCAGTCCTTATTACTCATGTGACCAATCTGAAGGAAAGCAGTTTGCAGGGCTCCTCCAACCTCAAGCTCCAACCTTGAACTGAACTCTAGCCCTCCTTCCAGGAAGTCCCAAGAACTCCAGAGATTGTTCTCTACCTTACTTCCTGCGTCTCACATGTGCCAATGGTGGCTCAAGCTTGACTTAGGACCACCCAGAGGTCTGTCCTTTTTTTTGCACATGTCTGTTGAAGGCCATATTCTCAAATAATTAAATCTTGAGTTTGATGCAGCCCTTCCTAATCTTGTTACACAGAGTAGGGTGGAGAATGTAGTTTCCAAGACCTGATTATGTTATTTCAAGAATCTCTATTATTATTGATCAAGAAATAGCTAAATCCAATCTTCTAAAGAATGGTGTGAATAGGGTGGAGTAGTTTTGAAATTCACACTACACTGACCAGGTCCTCTGTCCACCTACTGTTTTTAGTGTGAGGGAAATGGAACCAAGGGACAGGGAAGAGATATCAGATAGGACATTGGGAGGGGGAAAGTAGGAAAGATGTTTTTGGTTTGTATTAGCTCTGAAGTAATCTAACAGTGTTTAAATTTTTAAAAAATTCCTTGGAAATTTTTTGGAATTTTTTTCTCTCTTCTGTTTGCTCAGGACTCCATAGCTACCATTGCTTTCTATTTTGTCTACTTTTTGGTACAGCCAATTCTCAACTTTCACAGGAGTAGCATTCCTGAAAAATGATGTGAAAGTCAAACATTCAAATGTTGATATGTTGAACCTATGGGAAATAGGGGGTTAGGTTTCCTTGACCACCAAAAACTATAATTTTTCACTAAAGATTGCTGAAAATACTCTCTTCTGCATATAGTTTTTTATGACAAAACATTAAATCTGACACAATGCACTTATCCTAACACAATAACCATGAAATGATCTATAAAATAAAGTACACAAAATAAAATTGGTAACATGGAAAACATTTTTTACTAGTTAATTCCCTAGAATTCTGTAACCTTTTGTGCTTAACCTCACAATAAAAAAAAAAACATTAATCAGACAGAATTCACTTTTCATAAAACATGAAATCTACAGTGCCATAAATGCTGCACAGCAAATAAAATTCTTAAAACAAAAACATGTTTTAGCCTGAAACTTACCTTCTACTTTGTCAGATGGTATTATGAGGGAGTTGTACTTTATAACAAATGATTGATTCATTAAAACCAAATTCTAGCTGACAGAAGCTACAGACATTTCAGTACAAAGTTTATCTAGCACCTTTATTTTCTCACAAAGTCACATTATTGATTTTTCATGCTTGGGCTTAGAGCCCAAAGGACTTGCACTGCACTTTGGGAACATAATTGTAATAGAAAACTTGAATTAGAAAATCCAAGAATGAAAATATGCTACAAATGCATGGGAAGCTCTTTACAATGGTAGGGTGAAGAAAACCAGAGAAGGGTCTTGTAGGATACTGAGCTTTACACAAACATGTGCAATCTTGCCTCTCATTTTTTCCCCTCTTCTTCTCTTCTGTGCCTGGCTGTGAATGTGTATGGTTACTGATGTAAAATGAAATTACTAATAAAATCACTCAAATGCTTGATGTCACAAAAATTAAATCTGTGAATGTTGAATATTATTGTATATTTATTTTATTTCTTTCCCCACTCTATTCCAGTCTTTGAGGAGGTATATGATTTTGGAGACATAGATTTAGAACTGGAAGGGAACAGAGGTGTCACTTATTATTTACCTTAGGGTCCATTGTTCAGTCTGAAACTGCTTTGAGATTCCTGTCAGGGTAGATTCTCACAGGAACAAGGAACAAGTACAAGCTTTGGGGTCTCCAACCTATAAGCTAGTCCTAAAACTTGGGGTTCATCAGATCTTCACTAGGCTACAAGTTTGGGGTTTCTAGATTCCATGTTGACACTTAGAAGCATCAGCAGCCCTGATCCCATTTGGGCTCTTGAGGGTCCTCCTTTCACCTTGCAAATTCCATCTCTCCTTCCTAATAAAGCTCCTGTGACTTCTTTCTAGGTTCCCTGGGTACTGCAGGTCGGGTGTGCAACCTGACCTCCCGTGGCATGGACAGCTGTGAAGTCATGTGCTGCGGAAGGGGCTATGACACTTCCCGGGTCACCCGAATGACCAAATGCGAGTGTAAGTTCCATTGGTGCTGTGCTGTGCGCTGTCAGGACTGTTTGGAAGTAGTGGACGTGCACACGTGCAAAGCCCCCAAGAGTCCTGATTGGGTGGCACCCACATGACCCACGCATCAACCAGCTGCCTTTTCACCCCTGGGACTCAATCTGATCTACAGAGACACTGGACTTTGGGATTACCCTCCAGGGGAGCATATTTCTTAAAGTGTATGGCAGGCACTTTGACTCACCAGAAGCCACCTCTCCCTTCCTGGGTGCCTCCAGGACTGTTTAGTGCATATAAGTTATATCCTATTCTATTTACATTACTGGGTTGTAACACTTCCCCATGACATAACTATGGAATACCATGAGGTCTTCTGTACTATTGGGAGGTTTGGGGGGGAGTTTGTGGGGAGGTGGGAGAAAAGAGATAGAGCTTGTCTTGACTCCACCCAAATTCCCCCCCAAAAGTTGAACCAGGAGAAAGAAGTTCAAAATGATGTTTCTCTTTCAACTGAACTGGACACTCACAGCGAAGTGATCTCATGAGAATTTCATACAACTTCCACTAAATTATCTCATAGTTCTTAGAAGGACCATGACAAGCCTTTTTCTTTGTTGTTTTTGGTCTGATCAAGAGATTTTAAGAGACGCCAGCATCATCTGGTAATTGGTCACTTACGTGGTTTAAATACACCATAAATTTGAAATGTATGTTTTTCCAAGGTCATTTGAATTCAGCATTAATACCCAGTGTAATAAGACGGGAAAATGCTCATGCTGAGCAATATTTTAATTCTCTGCTATAGCATATTTTAGGTGGGAAAGTGAATGTTTTATCTTCGATAGAAAGGAATGAAAAACCCATTTGAAGAGGGATGTCCTTGTTTCCCAATAAACATATACATAAGACCTGAAAACAATTAAGAGCAATGTTTCCTGCTTCTAAGGTAAGATAATTACAGAAGATAAGAATGTCATGATTGAGCATCCAATAATGCCTCTGTACAGATGAGCCAGAAAAGTGGGAATTGAATTCCCATTTGGTGTTTGCCCTTTGAATCATGGTGTCTAGTAACTGGAACAATTTGATAATGATCACTCTTGGGATGACAGGGCCAGGAATGAAAATGCTGATGACAATCTTTCCATAGCTAACCCAATAACTGCAGAAACCTTGAGTGTCAACAAATTGCAAAATGGTGGCCCAAATGGCGTAAGGAGTACCTCTGTGAACCAACAGTACTAACAGTACAGTTTGAACAGCCATCAAGTTTAATTTTAACCAGGCTTTTTGTCAATTAGGAGATGATGTGGTCACAGCCTAAAGCAAATGATACATAGCATTGCTTATAAACTCCATAACCACAATGTATTGTATTGCAAAAATCTGGGCTTTGAGGGCTATATTTAAGTGACTTAGCTGTAATTATGAGAATATCAGTGTGCAAACTGTGGTCTGCTTCTGCTTTGAGCTAAAAAATGGCATTTGCAGAAAATGACAAAGCTGACTGTTAAAACTAAATGAATGAGAAGTGAAATGGTCAAAAATATTTCTTGAACTCTGGCTGTTATATTCTTGTTCTAAGTTTAATCTCTAGTACAGAAAATTAATTCTAGCAGTGTGCTATCAATATACCCACTGCAATAGTTTAAGAGACCATTAATTTAATCAGAAAAGAAATTCCCTCTAGTTATCTCTTAAGATGGTCTCTTCCAAATCCTCTGACTTCTTGACTTCTCCAATCCAGTCCAATAAACCAGTCCATTAAACATCTCAGCACTGAGTATGTGCCAGGAACATAATCTAAGCATTAAGAATACAATGAATAAAAAGACAGTCCCTGCCCTCAAGAAGTTTACAATTCAAAGGAGGAGACAACACTCTAAAGGAGACAAGGAAGGGTGTGGGGGGGGTGGGACATTAGAGAGTAGCTGGCATGGAGCTGAAACCAGGTACAGCAGTAGATGCGCAGTGAAGTGCTCTCTGAAGCATTTGACACTGATGACCATCCCTTCTTTTGGATACTCTTTCTTCTTTGGGTTTTCATGATGCAGCTCTCTTCTGGTTCTATATCTCTCTGTCTGTTCCTTTTCAGTCTCCTTTGTCAGATCATGATCTATATCCTAGCCCTCTAACAGCAGATGGACTCTTTTTTCTTCTCACTCTCTACTATCTCTTGGTGAACTCATCAGCTCTCATGAATTCAACCATCAACTCTGTGTAGATGTTCCTTATATCTATATAATCAGTCCCAGACTCGCTCCTGAGCTCCTTTCTCTTGTCACCAATTGTCAATTGGACATTTCAAACTGAATGTCCTGCAAGCATTAAAATCACCCCGTTCAAAGTAGAACTCAATATCTTTTTCCCAGATCCCCCTCCTCTTTCTAACGTCTCTATTTCTGTTCATAGGAACCAGCATCCTTCTAGTCACTCAACTTCACAACCCAGTATCATCCTGAATACTTTTTTCTCCTTATACAATCAGTTACCAAGTCTTGTTGCTATAACCTCCACAACTTTTCTTAAGCTACTTTTCTATCTCTCTACTCACATGAACCAACACCTCAGTTCAGACCTCATCACTTCTCATCTTAACTATTACAACAGCCCCCAAATTGACCTTCTTGACTCCAGTTTTCCACCTTTCTAACTTACCCTCCACAGAGTTATGAGATTGTTCCACCTGAAGCACAAGAATCTCATAATCAAGAAAATACAGCAGTTTCCTTTCCTTTGGGGATAAAATATACACCCCTTTATTTGGCATGGAAGGTGCTTTCTTTCTAGACTTGCTGCACATTGCTCTACTTCACCTACCTGATGTTTGCATTTCCCACCTCCATGCTTTTGGACAGGCTATTCCCTCATTACTATAATGCACTTCTACCTCACTTCTCTCTCTGAGCATCCCTAGTTTCCTTCAAGGCTCACGCAAATAAGATCTTCTTAAATGATGTCTGTCTTGAGCCCTGCACTCATTTGCTAGTATCCTTTCTCTTAAAGGGGGCAGCTGGGTAGCTCAGAGGATTGAGAGGAAAGTCCTAGGTTCAAATCTGGCTTCCGACACTTCCCAGCTGTGTGACCTGGGCAAGTCACTTGACCCCCATTGCCTAGCCCTTACCACTCTTCTGCCTTGGAACCAATACATAGTATTGTCTCCAAGATGGAAGGTAAGGGTTTTTTAAAAAAGGAAATTATTTATATTTTGTTTGCATGTATTGTGTATTTTCTTACCTATATCCATGTAGGTTTTTTCCTCACTAGAAGGCTAGCTCCTTGAGGACAGAGACCATTTTTGCTTTTGTATTCCTAGCATCTATCATAGTGCCTGGTAAACTGGTAAACAATCAGCTCTCAATAAATGCATGTGGAATGAATGAGCTGATGAAGGAAGCAATTCTTCCATTCCCTAATGAATAGTCTTTATGAGTTTCTGTAGACAAAAACAGCTAATTACTTGGGAGCTAACCTTCCAAAGAAAAGCCTGGGCAAATTTAATTAGCCCAATCTTTAATTCCCATTTTATCATTAGATATATTCCCCAAACTATTCAGGCTTGATAGCACCTTGCAAAGCTTGTGTTTCATTGGCACTGTCCAGGTTCTCTTCTGTGTCATGATAGAACTTAAGGATGGAGCTTAAGAGGAGGAGCCATAAAAACATTTCTTTCTTAATACCCTGCTGCCAATCACCCACATTTTCTTCTTCCTTATTCTTTAGCATGTTGGTACTTGGCCTTTCCTCTTTCCTTCTTTATAGAAATTATAGGGGATCACTGGAAATAAACAAAGCCAGGAGCTTAGTAAACTCTCATCCACAAGGACCTTGCCATTATTGTGTTTAGTTGGCATTTTCTTGCATTCTCAAAAATGGCAGGATTGATTTGGGTGTGGTATACACCTGTCATTCCTGCTGCCAAGGAAACTCAGGTTCTTAGATCTGTTGAGCTACAGGAGTGCTGAGCTGCAGTGGGCTAAGCTGACTGAGTATCCTCACTGAGTTTAGAATTAATATGGTCAGTGTCTGGGAGCAGAGAGATCACCAAGTTGCCTTAAAGAGGGTGAAATGGCCCAAGTCCCAAATGGAAGAAGTCAAAAAGTTCCTATTTCAGTAAGAATAGTAGTCCAATGTGAGACCACGTACTTCTAAATTGTATGAGAGAGAGGAAGAAAAGAAGAAAGGAGAAGGAGAAAAGAAGGAAGAAAGATGATAACAATAGAATTAAAGCAAATCTAGGTTGGCTAATTAAGAAAAATGTTAATTATTACATGTTATAAACCAGAAATGAATAGAGCTAGATTTAGGCATTCTTTGGATTACAGATAGCCCAAGGGGAGAGTGACTGGGCCAATGGACAACTATGGCTTAGCCCCTGAGGGTTTATGTAAAGTTTGGGAGATAAGTGAGCCATTGGTAATGCATTCATATACTAACAACTAATCTTCAGAATGAAATAGTTCACTGATTTGAAGTTTTATTGGATTCTTGATCTTTATAGCTGAAATTGTCTATTCCAAATCCTTTTATTCCCCTTCAAAACAAAACAAAAGAAAACTGCAGCCACAACAACAAAAACCCTGAAGGTCCTGAAAGCCTCTGATCTATCTAGACTAGGTTTCTTCCCCACTAAAATTTCCTAATCCTCTTATTTCATCTCTAAGAATGATGCCTTGTTCAACACAATTACCTTAATATCTTGCCCTTTTTAGAAACTGCCTTTCTCCTAGAAATGGCCCTATTAGAGGCTCTGTAACTTGAGAGTCCAGGAAGAATTTATTGGAATCATTGCTTTCAGTTTTCTTAATCTTCACCTCAAAGGACTCTATGGAAATCCCTGAACTATTTAAGAGTTGACTTCCATTTCCATTAAAATATTTCATTCCTGTGGGAAGTGCTCAGCTCTTCTGCTACATGAAATTGTATATAATGCTGGTAGATGAGTAAGAATATGGTCATTTGTGACCTAAGTTGTGAAATAAAATTTGCTGAAAACAAAAACTATAGTACAACAGCCATCTCTTAAAGCTGTCTCTATGACATTTTTGAATCACGAACACCCAAAATGAGAAAATTTAGAGTCAAAATCAATCAAAAAGGCTTTTTTTTCCCAGTACAGTAGGATTTTGTTTTATGTGACCAGTAAGTTCCAAAACCTTTGTATAAGCTGAAAATCACACATAAGAGCAGACCTCATTATTTAATAAATATTTCTTCTATGTACATACCTAGTCACTCTACAACTTTTCCTAGGCTTAGCAGAGCTACCAGCATCACTAACTACTCTTGTACTTTGGGGCCATCATTAACAATGAAATAGCATTAATAAAACAAAGAGAAGCCATGCTCTGACACAGACATGTCTTGTTACAAGCCAGAACTCCGGACAATGACTGATGTGGGATCTAATGTTTGATGCAAAAAATGTAATGACTCACACTAACACTTCTCAGAGTGAGAATGAGTTTGATTGGATGAACTGCTGTGAGAATATGCTCCTTGGGAAAATGGTATGGATTTAGCATGTAATTAAAATTTTTATTTTACATATTTTTCTGCCTTCATTTTTTCAATTGCCAATCACATATACCTGAATTCACATGTGTTAAGCTTGAATAAAATGAGGTCCTACTGTAGTATTTTATATTTCCCCAATTACATATAGAAGCAATTTTTAACATTTATTTTGAGTTCCAAATTCTTTCCTTCATTCCTTCCCCGAGACAGTAGGCAATTTGATATAAGTCATACATCTGTTATCATGTAATACATATTTCCGTACTTGTCACTTGTGGTGGAAGAAGACACTTATCACTTAAAAAAACAACAACTCAAAGAAAATAAAATGAAAATATTATGCTTTGATTTGTCTTCAGACTCCATCAGTTCTTTCTCTGGCAATGGATAGCATTTTTTATCATGAGTCATTTGGAGTTATCTTGGATGATTGTTGTTGATGATAGCTAAGTAGAACCAGGAGAACTTTGTACATAATAACAGAAATATTTGTACTATGATCAACTATGAAGAAAGCATTTTTGAAGCACCTACTATGTACCAGACAATGGACTTGAAGGAATGTTGGTGTCAAATTACCTCTATCACTAAGAAAGTGCCCATTCATCTCACCCATGAAAACTGCCAATAAGAGAGAATGCAATCTCTCTTCAAGACACCCAATCCACTTCTGGAGAGTTCTAATTGTTAATGCCATCTTCTTGATATAGACCCTTAATTTAACACTGTAACTTCCCACTCATTACTCCTGAGTCTTTTTTTATCTTGGTTCTTATATCCAGAATGTTAGCTCTCCCTTCTCTCTAAGTTATCTTCATCCCACTGACTCCAAGAAACTAGCCTACCTCTTCTTTGGAGTCCACAACTTCCCTTGAGAGTCTCAGTTCATTCTGAGATTTAGAATTTGGAGCACTATTTTTATAAGACCATAACCTGGTGTTTTACCTGTTTTGGCTTCCATCTTCCATACCAATCATTTTAAAGCCTAAATTTATTGGTGAGTTTCCTATTTTTCCATCCTCGTTAGAATTGTTTTCCTTAATGTTTTTAGAATATCATTTTTGAGGATTTCTTATCCCTCATAATGACTTTCCCTATAAAGATTTAGTCCATTGCATCCTACCTATACTTCCTCGGAACCCTTTGAAATCTACTATCCCAAAATCTCAGGTATATAGCAAGCTATGCCTCTATTTCCTGTATCATAGTCATTTATCTCCAAGTTTCCCATGATTTCTACCCCCATAACAAGTTCTTCCTTATAAAGTAAAGTAAGATCCAATATAGAATTTCCCATTATTTGTTTATTCACCATTTGAAGGATAAAACTATTATTAACCTAATTAAAAAGTCATTAATTACTTTGCTTTTGGTAGAAAAAGAACCCTAGCAAATGTCTAGATAAATAAAGGACTCCATACCTTCTACCATGTGTTTGTTCCGGGTTTGTTGATCTATTTATTTCCCAAAACCCTCATCAATTTCCTTTGTCTAGATCAGCAGTTCTCAACCTCTCAATTTGTAGCAATGAGAATACATAATGCATATCAGGTATTTATATTCCAAATCATAACTGTAGCAAAATTACAGTTTTGAAGTAGCCACCAAAATAATTTTTTGGTTTGGGGTCACTGAAACATGCAGAACTGTATTGCCAGGTCACGGCATTAGAAAGGTTGAGAACCACTGGTCTAGATGGTCTACAGTATACTCTGATGACATAATCAATTCTGTTTCTCTTTCCATTGACCTTCACCCCAATGCTCTCCACCATAGTTCCTTACAAATATACCTTCCTAATATACATGCTCACTAGCCTCCACTCCCAACCTTTTTTCTATCATATCTCTCATGCGTAAAGTATAGCCATCTAGAGCCATATTCCAGGCATGGGTTTCATCTCATCAAGCCTCAGTGATCCCTATGAGGTCAAATTTGCCTTCTTGCCTATAGTTTTTCTTTCATGTTGCCTAAACTTTTAATACGGGATCATTTCTTGGATTTTGTATCTTGTTTACTTTTGAATATCTCAACTGTTATTCTTTGTTCATTGGAGCTACTTTCTCTGATATCTGGTATGTTAAATAGACATAGGTATTTTTCTCCCTTCCCATCTTTTTATTTTTCATTTGAAGCCCTTTTGGTTAAATTTGCAAGACAGCCAGTAAATACATTCTTATTGGCCTTTGTTAGGTGTGCTCCATCCCTGGCCAAGAATCTGCCATCTCTGTATTTTATGCTATGGTCTCACAACCTCCAAAGTAGCTAGGACAAGAATTATTATCCCCATTTTATACATGGGGAATATCAAACCCAGGGACATTAAGTTTGTCTGCCTTTGGATACACAATAAATTGATAGAAGCTTTGGAGCTGTAGTCAGGGTATCAAACCTCATTCCTTCTACTGAGTTAAGAATGTCTCCTGAGGCCTTGGGTTTTCAGTTCCTGAATCCTAGAAGGTGCTAGCAGGAAAAAGGCTGATCTCCTATGAGAAACACCCAGTTTGAGTTGTGAATCAGTGAGATTCCAAATTGATATCTTCTACTTGCTGAGAAAGGGGGTTACGTCCCCAAATCTTTCTGTGTCTGCACAAGAGTGCACTCTTATTTTATACCAACTCTTTTTTATGTTAGAGAAGGAGAACATGAGACAATCACCTCTATAGCAGGAAACAGGTTGTAGGTCAGGGCCGGCGGGGATTATTTTGAACTCCTGATTTAGAGCCTAGGCTATTTGGGATGTGCCTCAGACAACTCCCTAGGATTTATCTACTAAGTCAGAGATTTAGTGGAGGGAGTTCCCCACCCATGCTGGATGAAATCATAGCTCCTTCCTGTATCCCTGTGATAATAGCTGACATTTTTGTAGCATGGTTTTAAAGTTTGCCAATGTGCTTTCTTTCGCTTAAACTTCACAATAACTCAATGAGGTAGATGTTACAGTTTGATTATCCCACTTTATAGATGAAGACGCTAAAACTCAAAAAGGTTAAGTAAATCTGCATTGGAGCCAACCACTTAGTTCCCCAGCTGGTAACTAAGCTAGTCAATGGCAGAAACGAGATTCACACCCAGGCCTTCCAAACTTCAAAATTCTATCAGCTCTATGTTGCCTCCTTCCAGGATTCTGAAACGAAGGGAAGAAGAAAAGAAGGAAATAAGCAATTTCATGGTGCCCACTATGTGCCAGGCACTATATTAAGTGTCTTACGATTTTTGTCTCATTTTGATCCTTACAACTGGGACGTAGGTGCTTCTATTATCCCTATTTTAGAATTGAGGAAACTGAGGCAGACAGAAGTTAAATCACTTGCCCTAGAAAATGTTTGAGATAAGATTTGAATTCAAGTCTTCCTGACACTGGATCCACTGTACCACCAACTGTCTTTGTGC